>NC_012878.2:42685047-42768883 GCF_000003195.3 Sorghum bicolor
CGTGCACTATTTCCTAAGTGTGGCCGAGTCAAATAAGAGGGACGGTTTCATGTGCTGTCCATGTGCCGTGTGCAAGAATTTGACGGAATATTCTAACTCAAGAACTCTTCATTCACACTTATTAAAGTCTGGTTTCGTACCAAACTATATTTGTTGGACCAAACATGGAGAAAGCGGGATTATAATGGATGAAGGTGAAGAAGAAGAAGAAGAAGAAGAATTGGACCATGCCAATATTATTGCTCAGTACGGTGGCTTCAATGATGTTGCAATGGGGGGAGATAATGAAGAAGAGGTGGCGGCAGAAGATGATCGGGGCGATGATGCTTTTGGTGATGCCATCCGTGATGCACAAAGAGAATGTGATAGTGATAAAGAGAAAGCCAAGTTCGAGTGCATGCTAGAGGACCACAGGAAATCGCTATATCCCACCGCTGAAGAGGGGCAAAAAAAGCTGGATACCACACTAGAATTGCTGCAATGGAAGGCAAAGAATGGTACATCTGACAAGGCATTTGGGCAGTTATTGAAGATCATAAAAAAGATGCTTCCGAAAGGCAACGAATTGCCCACCACTACGTATGAAGCAAAACAGGTTGTCTACCCTTTGGGATTAGAAATCCAGAAGATACACGCATGTCCTAATGACTGCATCCTCTACCGTGGCGAGGAATACGAGAATTTGGATGCATGTCCAGTATGTAAGGCATCACGGTATAAGATTAGACGAGATGATCCTGGCGATGTTGAGGGTGAAGAACGTCATAGGAAGAAAATTCCAGCCAAGGTTATGTGGTATGCTCCTATAATACCACGATTAAAACGTCTGTTCAGAAATAAGGACAATGCAAAGTTGTTGCGGTGGCATAAAGAAGACCGTAAGATAGACAATATGCTGAGACACCCTGCCGATGGATCCCAGTGGAGAGCGATAGACAGAGAATTCTCAGATTTTGCAAATGATGCTAGAAACTTGCGGTTCGCCTTAAGTACAGATGGTATGAATCCTTTCGGTGAGCAGAGCAGTAGTCACAGCACTTGGCCAGTTACTCTATGTATCTACAACCTTCCTCCATGGCTATGCATGAAGCGGAAGTTTATTATGATGCCGGTGCTTATCCAAGGACCGAAGCAACCTGGCAATGACATAGATGTCTACCTTAGGCCATTAGTTGAGGAACTTCAACTTTTATGGAGCAAACCAGGAGTTCGCGTGTGGGATGAGTACAAACAAGAGCACTTTGACCTGCGAGCATTGCTGTTTGTAACAATCAATGATTGGCCAGCTCTGAGTAATCTTTCAGGCCAGTCAAACAAGGGATATAATGCATGCACACATTATTATGAAGACCTTGACTGTGTATTTTTGAAAAAATGTCGAAAGGTCGTGTACCTTGGCCACCGTCGGTTTCTTCCTGTGAACCACCCAGTACGAAAGAAAGGCAAGCATTTTAAAGGCAAGGCAGACCACCGGACCAAACCTCTCAATCGAACCGGGGATGATGTACTCGAAATGGTCAAGGATATAAAAGTGGTATTTGGAAAGGGACGAGGCAGCGAACCTATTCCCAAGGATGCTAAGGGACACGTACCCATGTGGAAGAAGAAATCCATATTTTGGGAGCTACCTTACTGGAATGTCCTAGAGGTCCGCAACGCGATCGACGTGATGCACCTGACAAAGAATCTTTGTGTGAACTTGCTCGGATTCATGGGTGTCTACGGGAAGTCTAAGGATTCACTTGAAGCACAACAAGACTTGCAGCGCATGAAAGAACGAGACAACCTGCATCCAGAAAAGACAGATGATGGACGTCATTACTTAAGCCCTGCTAGCTACACTCTGAGCAAAGAAGAGAAGGAAAGCATGTTTGAATGTCTTAGCAGCATCAAGGTCCCATCTGGATTCTCCTCCAATATCAAGGGAATAATTAATGTGCCAGAGAAGAAATTCCTGAACTTGAAGTCCCATGACTGTCACGTTCTAATGACGCAATTGCTGCTGGTCGTTTTAAGAGGAATTCTACCTCCACACGTACGTCTAGCCACCGTAAAGCTATCAATCCAGAGCAACTAGCTACTCTGCAGAATGATGTCGTTCAATGTCTCGTCAGCTTTGAGTTGGTGTTCCCTCCATCCTTCTTCGATATCATGACACACCTCCTAGTTCATCTGGTCAAAGAGATTCGTATTCTCGGTCCTGTGTTCCTACACAACATGTTCCCCTTCGAGAGATTCATGGGTGTCCTAAAGAAATATGTCCATAGTCGTTCCCGGCCAGAAGGAAGCATTGCCAAGGGCTACGGAACAGAGGAGGTCATAGAGTTCTGTGTTGACTTTATTCCAGACCTTGACCCAATTGGCATTCCTGAATCTCGACACGAGGGCAGACTCAGCGGAAAGGGAACACTTGGGAAGAAAACATATATTGGTACGGGAAACGATTACTTCAATAAAGCACACTACACAGTTCTCCAGAACTCCTCATTGGTGGAACCATATGTTGAGGTACACAAAGATTACCTACGGTCCCAGTGGCCCGGGAAGAATGAAGCTTGGATAATGCGTCAGCACATGGAAACTTTTGGCGATTGGTTGCGCAAAAAATGTCAAGGTGATGAAAACATTGATGAGCAGCTTTATTTGTTGGCCAGGCAACCATCATGGCATGTCCTCACATACAAAGGGTACGAGATAAATGGTAACACATTTTACACAGTTGGCCAAGATAAAAGGAGCACCAACCAAAATAGTGGTGTACGCGTGGATGCCACGGATCCAAATGGGAACAGACAAACATATTATGGACGCATAGAAGACATATGGGAACTAGTCTATGCAGCTAATTTTAAAGTTCCTTTGTTCCGGTGCCAATGGGTGAAGATGACCGGAGGTGGGGTAACAGTCGACAAGGAGTATGGGATGACAACCGTGGACCTTAACAATAGTGGGTTCAAAGATGAACCATTCGTCCTTGCTGCAGTCGTGAGTCAGGTGTTCTATGTCAAAGATATGTCTACGAAACCAAAGAGAGGAAAAAATGATGACCACTCAATCATCAATGAGCCAAAGCGCCACATTGTCCTTTCTGGGAAAAGAAACATTGTCGGAATTGAGGACAAGTCAGACATGTCAGGCGATTACGAAAGGGATGATCGAATTCCGCCCTTCATAGTCAACAAAGACCCAAGCATTCTGTTAAACAATGAGGATACTCCATGGTTACGGCAGGATCATAACCAAGGGTCATACGTCAAGAAGAAGTTCACTGTTGTGTCGGCTTGACTTTGTATGAAACTATATTTGAGAATTGTGAATTTTGATGTGTGTAACAAACTTTGTATTCATGACTTTGTATTCATGACTTTTCCAATTGTTAGAGATCATCAAATGCAAAATTTGTCATGACTATATGTGTCAATTGTGGATTTTCAACTACACCTTCCCAAAACTTTGTCAAATGCAAAAATGGTCTATATATGAAATGTAGATTTTGATGAGTGGAACAATATTGGTATTCATGACTTTTCCATTCGAGACCATGTAGGGTTCCGAAACCGCTGCGTGGCTATGAGTTCTATGAAAATTCAAAATTCAGTGGTTCAAACTTTTCGAAATGAAAAGTTGACCATTAGACAAAATGTAGAACTTGATGAGTGTAGCAAACTTTGTATTCATGACTTTTCCATTTGGGACAATCTAGGGTTCCGTCAAAGGGTGTGTTTGTAAAAACCAATGCTTTGACTTTGGTCAAACTTGGTCAAATAGCCCATTTGATGACTTGAAATGAAAAAAGTTTGAATACAAAGTTGTTAGAGATCATCAAAATCTATATTTTATATATTGTCCATTTTTCCATTTGGATAATTTTGAGCCAATCCTAGTTACATTTCTATAAAATCCAAGACGGGTTTCGGTCAAACTTGGTCAAACTTGGTCAAATGACAAACTAAATTACTTCAAATGAAAATATTTTGAATACCAAGTTGTTAGATATCTTCAAGATCTAAACTTTTTATATACACAACTTTTCCATTTGAGAAAATCTAAGTTAACAATACCCACCAATTCTTGAATCTCACACAAACTATATGAAACTATATGTGTCAATTGTGGATTTTCAACTACACCTTCCCAAAACTTTGTCAAATGCAAAAATGGTCTATATATGAAATGTAGATTTTGATGAGTGGAACAATATTGGTATTCATGACTTTTCCATTCGAGACCATGTAGGGTTCCGAAACCGCTGCGTAGCTATGAGTTCTATGAAAATTCAAAATTCAGTGGTTTAAACTTTTCCAAATGAAAAGTTGACCATTAGACAAAATGTAGAACTTGATGAGTGTAGCAAACTTTGTATTCATGACTTTTCCATTTGGGACAATCTAGGGTTCGGTCAAAGGGTGTGTTCATCAAGATATATATTTTTATATGATTTTTTATTTGATGAAAATTATACCCAACTAGCATTCCTAGTAATAAATAACAAAAATAAAAAGTTTTATGTCAATATGATGTGAAAATAAATTTCCAGTTCATTGGATATAGTTTTTGTAAATTTATTGGAATAATATATTTTTGCATTAACAAAATACTAAACATTTCTTACAAAATCATTGTAAATTATAAAAATACAATAAGATATTTAAGTTTAAAAATTTTCATGTGTACATTAAAACAAATTACAATATATGTCACTATTAAAAAAACATTATGCAAAATATTTAATTTACTATACAATTTATAATATAAACTGTATATATAAAACAATTGAAAAACCCTAAACTAAAAAAATGGGCCTTTAGCACCGGGCCATAGTGGGAACCGGTGCTAAAGGGTCCGCCTCTATTTAAGTCATGGGCGTCCTGGATCTGAGCAGTTCGTCTTCGTCTTCGTCGAGTTCATCGTATCCAGCGCCGCCGCCCGTTCATCTGCCCGCGCGCGACCTCGCCGATCTCCAGCGCCGCCGTCTCCAGCGCCGCCGCGGTCAGCTCCGGCCACCAGCGCCGCCGCCGCGACCACCATCTCCACCAGCGCCGCCATCTACGTCTCGATCTCCACGCCCGGCCCCGCGCGCGTCCACTGCAATGTATAATCCAAAACCATATATATACATACATATATATATATATATAATAAATACTCCACTGCAGTTTATATATATAAAATAAATAAATGTTATGAATTATATGTCAATCACTTTGCAATTTTAGTGATTTCTATATATTTGTACACAAAAATAATAATTAATGAATGCTAGCTAGTATATATATTAAGTATATATATATACACACTAAAAAATAATGCATGATGTTAGTATTTTATTCTAGTAATAGTTTTTAGTACATTAGTATAAGTGTAGTGTTGACCTGTTATAAATTATATTATGCTAGTATATATTTGTAATATATTAATATTATTCTTGTATTATTTTGTAGTATTATTTTTTTAGTATATTATTTGTAGTATTATTTTTTAGTATATATTTGTAGTATATTATTCTTGTATTATTATTTTATTCTTGTTTTATTCTTGTATTATTCTAGTGTATTACTAGGCTTAAGATTCTAGTATTATTTTTTAGAGCACTCCAACACTTTTATTATTTTTGTAGTATTCTTGTAATATATATTCTTGTAGTATTTTTAGTATATATTTGAAGTATATTATTCTTGTATTATTCTTGTATCATATTTTATTTCTAGTGTGTTGTATATATTATTGTTTGTACTATTATTCTTGTATTATTCTTGTATTATATTTTATTTTGTAGTGTTTTGTATATATTATTGTTTGTACTATTATTCTAGTATTATTCTTTTAGTATATTATTCTAGTGTATTACTAGGCTTAAGATTCTAGTATTATTTTTTAGAGCACTCCAACACTTTCATTATTTTTGTAGTATTCTTGTAATATATATTCTTGTAGTATTTTTAGTATATAGTATGTATGTATGTTCTATTTTTTTATATATGTATTATTTTTTGTATGTATGTATATTATTTTTTGTACATATACACACATATATATGTAATATTTTTTGTATGTATGTATTATTCTAGTATTGTTTTTTATTCTAATGTATTACTTGGCTTAAAAGATCCTAGTATTATTTTTAGAGCACTCCAACACTTTCATTTGTAGTAGTATTAGTGTATTTCTTATCTTATATAGAATATATATATGTATGGTTGCAGACATAGAAATGGCTGACCGTCCTCATGATGATCCTGATTATATGGAAGCTGCCATTCAAAATATAATCGACGACGGTAGTCAGTACTTCGTTGATTACCACGACATCATGCAAGGCAATCCTACTGAGCAACAAGAGGGCAATGCCCCTGAGCAACAAGAGGGCAATGCCCCTGAGCAACAACTTGTCGTGCAACAAGAAGAAAATACTGGCGAGGTATGTAAATGTAAACATATATAAATAAATAATGCATCTCTTACATTAGGTTTTAGACTTATTACTTGGTTATTAATTTAGTATTTTTGTTTCTATATGTACGTGTAGCCTTCTGGATCGACCTCTACGGGGAGAAGCGTACCTCCACGAGGGCCAAAGAAGCCGTTGGAGGGCCGCTATGTAATCTCTGAGTTTGAGATAGCTACAAGCAGACCACTTGGTGAGCATGCAAATAAATATGTTAATCACTGTGGATATCTTGTGAGAGATCAAATACCGATCAGTTGTCGTGAATGGAGAGAGAAGCGAGGTGCTCCTGAGATCAGTTTTGTCTCTGATCGTGACAAGGAGTTAGTTTGGAAAGCCGTCACAGACGTTTTCACCTTCGACACCAACGATGAAGAGTTGAAGGTGCGAATTTATGACTGGACTATGAAGAAGATGGCAGTACTCTTCCAGAATTGGAAGAAGTCTTTGTACAATAAATATGTCAAGAAAAACGAGACTCCAGATTTCAACCTCAAGCAATATGTAAAGCTGAGGGCCTTCTGGGATGACTTTGTGCAGCACAAAACATCAGAAGAGGGCGAGGAACGAGCCAATAGAAACAAAGAGAATGCCAGTAAAAAGGCATACCACCATCATATGGGATCAGGTGGTTATAAGAGTGCTGTTCCCAAGTGGGACCGAATGGAACAGGAGCTGCTTGCTAGGGGGGTCACACCCGAGACAATAGCAAAGAATTGGAGCGAGCGCTCCAAGCATTGGTTCTACGGTCATGGGGGAAGCGTGGACCCAGACACCGGGGCGCTAGTTTGGGGCCAAGAAATCTCTAGAGCAGCAGAGAGACTAGTCCGTGCACGAGAGGCGGTTCAGTCTGGTGAGTTCAGGCCTAACAGGGAGAAGGATGAACTCACCTATGCGCTTGAAAATCCTGAGCACGGTGGGCGTACGAGAGGCTATGGGGCAGTTCCGTGGCTGCAATCATTCCAAGCCGATCAAGATACCTACAGAAGCCGCCAGAGAAAGAAGGATGAGGAGGCAGAGCGGATCCGCCGCCTGGAAGCTTTTGTTCTGCAGTCACAAGAGCGCGAGAAAGCTCGTGAAGAATGGATGCAGGCAGAGATTCAAAGGCAAGTGCAAGCAGCACTTAGTCAAATGACGAAAGGGCAAGGTACATCACAGCCTGAGGTCAATGTTAGCCCCCCAGGCCAGTTGAAAAGCAGCTGCGCATCCACGGAAGTACCAACCATTCAGGATGACACGAAGCTACACTTCCCCGTGGATGATGTCACAGAGGCTTTTACTACCTGTGAGCTGCATGTACCAGATGGGAATGCCACCAAAAAGGTGGCTATCGCTGTTGTCAACCCTATCGACCGAACGGGCACTCCAAGAGTCCATAATCGACCAGTACCTGGTGGATATGCTAGCGTCTCGGTTGATAGGGTTGAGAAAGGTTGTGGCAATGTGCCACTAGACATAGAAGGGGGAGACGGAGAGAAGACCTTAGGTGAAGCTGAGAAGACATTTATTTGTTGGCGCAAGCGCTTCATAATTATTCCTCAGCATAGGTTTGTGTGTGATTTTACTTCTTATATTATTTATTATGTATTGAAATTTAAAAAAAGTTTACTCACAAAACTTGTAATTGTTTTCTTTGCAGGGACTCCTCCAACCTAAGTCCAGTTCTCTCCCCAGCGCATCATAGTGCTGCGGGCGGTGACAATGCTGGATCTCCTCCAACACCTGCGGCGGCCACACCGACCCCGCCACCGCCTCCACCACGGTCTCCATCTCCTCCACCGAGGTCTCCAACTCCTCCACCGCGTTCTCTAACTCCTCCACCGCGTTCTCCAACGCCAAAAAGATCGGCCCCACCCCCTCCACCGCCTGCACCGCCCTCTCCAAAGAGTGCACGGTCGGTCCCCTCGCCTCCAAAGCGAGGTAGTAAGAAGCGGTCCGTCCAAGAAGGACCGAAGTCATCGATCCCACCTCCAAAGAAGGCTGCCTCAGCAAAGAGAGCTAAGACGCCAGAAAAATTACCTTACGAAAAGAGTGAAGAGGAGGTAATTGCTACATCTAAAGCTGAGGTCCAACAATTTTTTGATAAAATAAAGGAGGAAAGGAAAAAACGGCTTAACCCAGAAAAGCCGTACTTTTATGTGAAGCCATCGGAACTGAGGCAGAAGGTGGCGGACCATCAAAAGAAGCAACGCGAAGCTCAGAAAAAGCCAGCACTTTCGGACTATGAGCGGTCTCTGGTCAAGTCTTCACAGCCTACTAAGAAGAGAGTAGGAAAGGGGGTCCCACAGCTCGGAGAAGTATCAAAACCGGTGCCCCCTTTGATTGTGCCAAATCAATACGGCTCAAATGAAGACTTGATGCCAAAGAAATCCTTAGCGTTGTCTGAGCTAGACTTGCTTGAGAGTTACTTTGGACAGAGCGGTTTAAATATAGAAGAAATTACCGCCATTCTTGGATGCCATACATTTGAAAAAGCCGAGGTAGTTGATCAATGGAGGGCAAGATATGAACCGGGCAGGAGTCTATTCGACCCTAAGTGTTTACACGAGCTCGGCACACAAATGTTTGCAATAAACAAATGGTGCATTGAGGCGTCTAAAAGGGGAGAGAATTGGATTTCTGTTCGTATTAGACAACATCACTACTTCCGTGGAGATGACCTCATATACGTGCAGTTCGAAGAATTGCACCAATTATGCCACCTCGACGCTCTTGACAAATCTCTTGTCAGTTGCTTTTGTCTGTAAGTATTTTTCCTTTTTATTATACTTCTAACTTCTTTAATTACATGTATATAATCCTTACACACTTAGGATTTGTATGTATATATGCAGGCACTAAATGAGAGAGCTCAGAATGAGAAATGACAATAGTATTGGGTTCGTTGACCCTTATATTGTTTTCAAGGCTCCGCAGGCAGTGTGGACAGCAGATTATGAGACAGAAATCTGCACCAATCTTATGAGGTTCTTTGTAAACCAAAAAGAAAAACAAAAAATACTCTTCCCCTTCAACTTCGAGTGAGTTATATAGTTATTAAGTGCATGCATATTTTATTTTACATTATAGGACTGACCCTATATATGTGTGTGTAAACAGCTTTCACTGGATACTCATGGTCATTGAAATTCCCAAGAACCGATTGATAATCTTTGACTCAATGAGAAAACCACAAGAAAATTATCAACAAATGGTAAACGTTATTCAAAGGTACGTAATGTCGATCTCAGCTACAAAAATATCATAATATGACTCTGTAATTATTAGTTCACGATCCACAATGGCTGTGTATAGGGTTTGGGAAAGATTCATTGACCGTGAACATCTCAGTGGATGTAAAGCGCCGCTTAACATAATACATCCACAAGTAAGTTCTACTAGCTAACAAACTTTCGCTAACTTTTAGCCTTCTTATTGTCGTGGTCATGAATATTTTTATATATATATACATCGTACAGTGGTGTTTAAGACAAGAAGGGGGGAACAATCTATGTGCATATTACGTGTGCAAATTCATGATGGCACAAGTCAATCAAACACCCACAGAGACGCTCAGAGTACGTTACATGTCTCTTTTCATTATCTCCTGAATTATATTGAATAACTTAGATAACTAATACCTTTTTTATTTATTTCAAATTAAAGACGGAATGGCTGAGGGAAAAGGTCCTACAACAAGACCGAATCAAAGCTATCCAAGAGACGATAGCAGGATTTCTCCGCGACCAAGTGATCAATCCAAACGGCAAGTTTCACTTCAACGACAACGAAACTCTTATACCAAACAACGATGATCATTTGTATCGTTTGTAGACATTGGGAGAACAAACTCTATGTATATATGTGTTACGAATTTTGTACATATAAAACTATATATATATATATAAAGCTTTTTACATATATATTTAATTTTTGATGTGGTCTATTTATTTTATTATAGGCAAAGCTTAACTATTAAGCTTAGCCTATAATTTTCATTTATATATGCTTAATATGCGTGTAATATAAATATATTATTGTATCAGCAAAACATGTATTGAAAAATCTATTATTATATATTATATATAAACAATAAACAGAACCGAAGAAGTGAACCAAAAAAAAGAAAAAGAAACCCTTTAACACCGGTTGGTAATAACCGGTGTTAAAGGGTCCTGCAACGTGGCAGCCCTGGCAGGACCCTTTAACACCGGTTGGTGTTACCCACCGGTGTTAAAGGGGGGGGGGGCTTTAGCCCCGGTTAACGGAACCGGGACTAAAGGGTGGGCCTTTAGTCCCGGAAGGGCAGCACCGGCTCGGGAACCGGGGCAACAGGCCCTTCCCGACCGGTGCTAATGCCCGAACGTGTGGTAGTGTGAGCTAAAATTATGTTCCCTCAATGATGCGTTGTTCCCTGGTCGCAAGTTTGTTTTGTGCATGTAATTTGATGAACACCGTTATTGCGTTGTTCCCTGGTCGCAAGTTTGTTTTGTGCATGTAATTTGATGAACACCGTTATTGTAGTAAGCTTGACTTGGCTTAATAACAATGTAATTTGTACCTTTTCATCCTCGTTAATGAAAATTGAAAGCATGCTAAGACAGCATTGCTAAAAAATTCACAGCCAGTCCTCTAACTTGGCTAGTAATGTCATTTAGGTCCTTATACTTCCAAAATATTATTCTTAGGTATAGGAAGTCATCCATGCGCAACCACAGTCCATAGGTCCAAATAGGCCCCTTTCCAATTCACCAACAAACATAGTCAGCTAGTGTGGTTCTGATATGCAACCAGTATACCAAAATTAGAACCCGTTCACCCCCCCAAAGTCAACATTGAGTTCAACCCTACTTTGTTCAAGAAGAGCTTTGAACAGCCTAGCCCGTACCATCTCCTACCTTCCCTCTTTGATCCATCATTCCCCTAATCTCTAATCCAACCTTGGGTGCTATCTCCGAATTGTAGCCTGGCCAAATTGATTCTTATCTAGATCTACCCACCATCATGGATACCCCAAAAACACCATTTCGAACAACAAACATTTTTCCTTCATCCCGGTTGTGAAACTAATATCCTTTGATTTTCCTAAGATACCCCACAAAGAAGCACTTAGCGAATTTGGGTTGGAGTATACCTAATGTCAAACATTTTACATAAGCTTCACAAGCTCATATCTTAAGGAAAGACAGTCTGGGATGTTTTGAAAGCCCTAGTTTGGTTTTGATAATTGATGAAACCCAGAGTACTAACCTCTATGCTAAGTGTGTGAAGATTAGATAAGGTTGGTACATGCCAAGTGGTGGAGCAAGAGATGATCATGGTGATAATTGTGATGACCAAAAGATAATCAAGTGCTCAACTTGAAAAGAAGAAAGAGAAAAACAAAACCCTATGAAGATCAAGGCGAAGGTAATGCTTAGGGTTTTGGTTTTGGTGATCAAGACACCGTAGAGGGTGCGATAACATTTAGGTAGATAGGCGTACTATAAAGAGGAGAACTCTTTGGCTAAGCGGTCCATTGAGTGCCACAAGGTGTTACTAATCATGTGCATGTATTTAGAACCTACTATGCTGACTTAACCCTTGAAAATATTTGTGAAAATATGCTAACACACGTGCACAAGGTGGTACACTTGGTGGTTAGCACTTTGAGCAAGGGTTGAAGTGGTGAAAGGAATTGGGTCTCCCTCTTTTGTGGAAATCAAAATGTATATTTTCCATTGCACCGGAGGGATGCTTGGAGAAGTCGTGAGAGTGTTTTTCACTGAAAAATACTCACCGGACGCTGACCTAGAAGTGTCGGACGCTAGGGAGCATCCAACGTGTGTTAGTGTTTTGTCTGAGCAAACAGTGGTGCACCGACGTGTCTGACGCTCTGGCACGGGACATGGTCGGAACACTGTAGAGCGTCCGGTGTGCTATGACATTAGCAGGGTCATGTGAGTGTCTCCTAGACAATGTGCGTTGGACGGTGAGGCGCATTTGATGGCCTATCATCAGTCGCGTCCGACGCGTCTCCGAGTGGCTCTAGAACTCTCTAAGTAGCGTCTGGTGTGAGGCAGGAGCGTCTAGTACATAGCACCTAACGCGTCCAATGCCTCCTGACCAAGCACGTTAAAGGGTCCAAATGGCTAGAGGGGTGTGAATAGCCTATTTCAAATTTCTACAAACTTCACTAAGCAAGTGAGTTAGTAAAACAAATGGCGAAGCAATTCTAGCACTAGCTCAACTAAGCTATGCAAGCCACCTAAACCACAACAACAAGAGAAGGCTACACAACGATTCTACTCTAAACAAGAACTAAGCTACATAAGCTAAATAACTAGCAAGATAAGCTTGTATGTAAGAGAGTGGAGAGTGATTGTTATACCGACGTTGTAGAGAAGAGATATATCCAACCAATCACAAACACAATCACAAGAGAGGATCCTCGGTACAAGATGACACATGATTTTTTTACCGAGGTTCACTTGCTTCCCAGCAAGCTAGTCCTCGATGTGGTGATACACCCACTTGATGGATCACGAGCTAATTGGCAATTCAAAGCCAAACCCTTAGCGGGTGCCGCACATCCACTCACAAGATGGGGATCCTCCAAGCCATGAGCAATCTACTAGAGTAGCCAATTGTAGACACTTGCTAACACCACTTGAATACTAGGTTGTCATCCCAAGCATGGCACTAGAGTGTACTATGGTATTTATATGCACACAGATAAAACCGCAAGTGCACGGATACCGTTGTAGCTTTTACCCGGTTAAAGGTTTTATCGTATCCACAGGGAAATGGGAGAACCAACTACACTCTAACTTAACCAAGATAGATAGATAGGTGTAAATAGGAAAGATGGTAGAATTGAATAAGAACAATATTAAAGGTAAAATGATAATGGGGGAATATAGAGTAGAGCAATCTAATATATGGGCGATAATAGGAGAATAGAGAGGATAACTAGGGTTTCTCTACTTCAAAGGGGTATGTGTGTCTGTGGCGTACCATAAGTATAAAACAACACAGAGGATGCTTATACCTAAGGTGGAGAACTCCTACCAGTCATGCTAACGGGAGGTGGACTACAGAGGACCATATAGCTGTCACCTACGCGGCCTACCACTCGATCAGGCTAACAGGAGATATCCACAAGTAATCTAGGCCTAAGCACCACGCTTACACCTATACTACAACTCTCACCTATAGCATCCTATAGATTAAAGTACTCAAAAGAGTTATGAACCGGAACATACATGGATAGTAATTACATAATGATATAAGAAGTAGATTACCAGAGTCATCCCATGAGCAAGCTTGATTAGAGCTTGATCATGGCAAAGTACAAACAGAGGAAGAACCGACAGGCCAGCCTCTCCTCCAATCCTCCCTCTCCATCTCACTACTATCTAGATCTACTCTAGTTTAGAGAAAAGAGAAGAGCTCTCATCTCCAAACCCTAGCTTTTGCTCTGTCTATGAATAATGAATAGAGGCTGCAGAGGTGTCTTCTCTAAGGGACAGGGGGCCTGCTTATATAGCCCTTTCCAAATGAACATGGGCCTTCGGATCAAACCGACCTTAATCGCACGGTTTTCCTTAATCCCTTAGGTCGGTGGAGCATGATCCGTGAGGTGGGGCCTGATTGGCCAAGACACCTGGGCGGGCGCCTAAGGGGGGAGGGCGGGCGCCCAGTCCCCAGGCCCGCTCGACCTACCGTTCGTTCCCGTGGCTTCTGGACTCTTCTAGATGATAGAAAATTGGCACACACGTTAATATCTCTATGTAAACCTGTCGTGTGGGACTTTCCTCCATATTTTCTGATAATCCCCTGTAGAAATAGACAAACACCAAACTCGTAGAATTCTGTCAGATAAAACCCTAAGTCTGGGTGTTGTTTGCATTTGGATCTTTTTCTTTATTTATTTGATGATTAAATTTGATACTTAAGAACCGTCAACAACTCCCCCAAGCTTACCTCTTGCTCGTCCCTGAGCAAGGATAGACTCAGTGATGGATCAGAAGTTGCTGCAATGCCTTTAAAAGTTGACGGCACACATGCTTTCAAATGAGGTCTCATCTCTGAGTTATAGTAAACAGTTAAAACTTAAAACTTACTCATTTTACCTTTCACCATGGGTCTTGTAACCGTCACATGTGTCTTGAGTAGTTAAAAGATAGAACAGTCTAGTCAAGCGTCATATCTCTTATTCTTGATCAGCTATAGCTCTGGAGTTTTTGTAGATTTTCAAATAAAACTCAGAGATTCCTTTGTATGACTCTCTCAGATCTCTCTTTTGTGGTATTTCTAGATCCTTACCAAGGCAGTGATGGTATATGCTTTCTCTCAAAGTATGTGATATTTTTTGGTATGAGGCATAGTGACATTACCTTCTCTCTCACCCTACTCTAATAAGGTTTTGATATCTGGAGCTCATAGGTGGGAGATAGAGTATACATACTTACAAGACATTTATTGCATAGTCAAACCATGGATCTAGAGAAACAAGTCAATAAGTCAAATCAAGATGTGCATGTGTGGCGAGTGAATGGTGTATGGTGATGATGGTGATAAAATGGTGAAAGTCTAATTCTACTTTTGCTCTTTTTAGGAGGTACATACCTTCCTTGCACTTGAAGCTTTTGAGGAGAATGAGATGCTCTATATTTTATTTTTCTTTTCTCTTAGGTGGGTATCTTGTACCCCTGATTCTACTGTCAGACACTTGTCCATTTTTACCTCTCGTCTCACTTTTTTCGAGGTTTCGGGCACTTGCCCCTTTTTATTTCCTCATATTTTTCCTTTTTCTTCTCTCTCTCTTTTTTAGAGCACTCACCCTCCTGGAATAATGTAGCAAGTGGTAGTTACCAAAATATCTCGAGCATTTATTTCATAGGAAAAACAGGAATGTGATAATGGTTTTGGCTATTCTCTCCCGGATAGGAGTAGAATAATTTTAGGTGAATCTGGAGATGGAATTGAGTGGATGTATATGGATTCGTACTTTCGGAGTAGAAGTAGCATGTATGAGTGAACGTGCAAGTGAATCTTTGATTTTAACCGCATGACAAGCTCCTGAGGGTCTACACAGCTTGACCACACTCAATGCTCATAAGCAGTAAGAAGTAAATGTATGGTTCATAGTCTAATAAACACGTATATATGGCTGTGGTAGGATTTTAAACTATCATCATACAGGAACTCATCATGCAACATTTTAAAGATTTTCAAAGATAAAATTCTTCAGAATTCTAGCATCTCTAGGAACAGATAAACAACAGCTCAACCTTCCCATATCATATCCGTTAATGACTTGGACTTTAGATCAAGTACTCTTCCCACAAGTTCACATTTAGAGCAAATCTTAATTCATAAAAGTCATGCCTAAACTTGAGAGAGATTTCAATTTTGAGAACTAGTCATGGCAGAGCAACTATTCATCATTTCCATGTGAGAGCTTATCATGAGGGTTCATAGCAAACTTTATTTATTTATTTATTTAGCAAACTAAGCAAAGATATATATATATATATATAAGCACAAAATCTTTATTTGGGTTTTTATGATTATGCATCTTTTTATTAATTGAGTAAAGTATAAACGCGAGTAGAAACACTTAGCTGGATAAATGGGGGTGCTCTCCCCCAAGCTAGATTTTGACGTAATTTCTTCTGATGTAGCTAGCAGGTGGCGGAGGTGTATTTGAATGTCGGCAGCACCCTGACAGCGATTAGGATGTCCTCCGTCTGCTAGTCTTCTTTGATCCTTGAATTATGTGGAGCTCAAATAGACAACAAAGCTTTGTGGAACTGGTTAAGTATTAGCATAAAATCTCTTAGCCGTTATCATGTTGAGCTTTCTCTAATAAATATTACTCTCTTTGGTAGGATTATAAATTTATTTTTATATTTTCATTTTTATAGGATAGGAATATTTTTATTTTTATGCCACCACAGTGAATGTACTTATGGGTTTTATGCCATGAGCATACTCACATGGGGCTTACTGTTTTTAACATTTTTAATTTCTTTTCAAGATAGCATGATTAACTAACAAGCTATTTAAGGAAAGTAAATAATTTAAGGAAAAAGGGAATGTAGAAAGGATAAATATGAATAACTACCGATTTTACCTTTTGGTGATGGTTCAATGTTTTAAGTCTTTTGAACAAAACTTCTCACCGTGTTTATTCTTTAGGTGCGTCATTTCATTCAGGTGTGGACCTTGACGTCTGCACCTCTTGATACGGTGTCACCCATGTTCTTTATTTGTCCAGCAGTTCGAAGTGCGGCGTTGGCAGCATCCTGCTCAGTGTGTTTGTGCTCGTAGATCCATGTCCTTCACTTGGTGGAGTGTGGGAGTTGTAAAACTCCTTCATGTTTTGCTCGAAGTGTACCCGCTCATAGAGACAAGGCAGATATCAAGTGCATAGGCCCTGTTGGTGGAAAACACCAACAGAACCAAAAGTGTATTTGTTCTTCTCTAACCTTAAGCATAGTGAGCATGACAAATTGGATGGATAATAAGGTCATAAGTGTAGCATTTAAAACATTTGTCAGATCAGATCGCTCAACCTAATGGAAAGATAATCTATCTATATTTATATTTTTTTATATATCTTCCAAAGATTGAGTGTGCAACATTTTAGCTCATATTATTAGGAGTGTGGGATCACAAAGGTGGAAGGACAAAACATGTTGAATTGATTGGGTTGGTTAATCTAGAGTTGTAAATCATACATGTTTGTCTCTTTTATTCACGTGAACGCCAGAACCAAGGAGAAGCTTATAAAAGTGATAGTCAAGTACCTTGTTACCTTACTTGAAGAGTGATGGTACAGTATCACCTTGTGGAAGCTTCCCTTTCTTAGCGGTTGTGCATCGTGTTTGTGGCACCCTCCATGGATCATCTCTTATGAGCTATGTCTTCCTTGTGTAAATTGTTGAACTTCATGTGTCTCTCTCTTTGTCTCCAATATGAGTTTATCTCAGGACTTCACAGGTCGATATTGAAAGTTTTCCTGCAAGGGTTAGTCCAACAAAATATCCAATATCTACTATAGCATACTATCGGCTCAACCTAGACACCATGTCTAATTTGATTTAGGATGGTGTTGACGGTCCTTAATGCTCACATTTAACCATCAACTAATCATGGAAAAGGACTTATATGCAACCAACACCTAGACTTAGGGTTTTATCTGATAGAATTCCACGAGTTTTGGTGCTTAGTTTAGGAATGATGATCTTACTTCCAAGGGATTTTAAATTAAGCATGGTGCTTAGGTTAAAATGCCCTCCTAAATCAAATTAGACATGGTGTCTAGGTTGATTTTTTGAGCCGATAGTATGCTATAGTAGATATTGGATATTTTGTTGGACTAACCCCTACAGGAAAACTTTCAATATCGACCTGGGAAGTCCTGAGATAAACTCACATTGGAGACAAAGAGAGAGACACATGAAGTTTAACAATTTACACAAGGAAGGCATAGCTCACAAGAGATGATCCATAGAGGGTGCCACAAACACGATGCACAACTGCAAAGAAAGAAAAGCTTCCATAAGGTGATACTGTACCATCACTCTTCAATTAAGGTAACAACTTAAGGTACTTGACTATCACTTCTATAAGCTTCTCATTGGTTCTGGTGTTCACATGAATAAAAGAGACAAACATGTATGATTTATAACTCTAGATTAACCAACCCATCATCGATTCAACATGTTTAGTCCTTCCACCTTTGTGATCCCACACTCCTAATCATATGAGCTAAAATGTTGCACACTCAATCTTTGGAAGATATATAAAAAACATAAATATAGATAGATTATCTTTCCATTAGGTTGAGCGATCTGATCTGACAAATGTTTTAAATGCTACACTCATAATCTTATTATCCATCAACTTTGTCTTGCTCACTATGCTTAAGGTTAGAGACGAACAATACACTTTTGGTTCTGTTGGTATTTTTCCACCAACAAGGCCCATGCACTTGATCTCTGCATTGTCTCTATGAGCAGGTACACTTCGAGCAAAATATGAAGGAGTTTTACAACTCCCAGACTCCACCAAGTGAAGAACCTAGATCTACGAGCACAAACACACTGGAGATACTGGACACTCAGGCAATCACTGCCCTGAGATGCTTGAGTATGTAAACTATATCAACAACAACAACTACAACTACAACCGTCCTCAACAAAATCAAGGTTGGAATCAACAGATGCCTAACTACTCAGGTAATTATCAAGGTAATAATTCTTACAATAATAATAATAATTTTCTACCTCTGAGAGAGTTAGTGTCTAATCAAGGAAAGCTAATGGATAAGCTATCTAAGAAATTGGCATCTAATGATAAAATGTTAGAAAATATAAATAATAGAATGGATAATTTCTCTACTGCCATCAAGAATCAAATTAGCTTTAATAAAATGATTGAATCTTAGTTAAATCAAATAGCTGCTGTTGTTCCTCCTACTAACCCCGGTATACCATCACAACCGGAAGGATTAGAATCTGCAAATCTTGTAGATATGTTTGATGCAGATAACTACTGGAGTAACCCCATTGTGGAAGTAATTAGTGACCTTCTGCCGGTCAAGAGAGGCGATCCAGGACGCCCCGTCATCCCGATCTCCATCGGCATGTTGGACTTCCTAGAAGCACTCTGCGACTTTGGCTCCAGCGTTAACATTATGCCCAGGCTTGCAGATCGGACACTAAGTTTCCCAAAGGGAATATTGAAGAACCTCGGCGTCCGAGTTGGTACCTTGTACGCCCCAGCAGACTTCGTGGTGATAGAGACTGGTACTGATGAGAGGGCACCCATCATCCTAGGAAAGTCATTCCTGAACACCTCGAGAGCTGTCATCTACGCTAGTGCTGCCAAGATCAGTTTCTACATCAAGGGGAGGAAGGAGATGTTTTCCTTCAAGAACAAGACTAAACAAATCTCAGAGCATTCCCGACATGAACCAAGGAAGAGGAACAACAGGAGGAACAAGAACAAGCAAATGTGGACCGAGTCAGCTAAGATGGTCACTGCAGTTCAAGGAGGACAAGATCGTCGACTTAAGTCACCGTTCCTGACCAA
Source organism: Sorghum bicolor (assembly GCF_000003195.3). Lineage (NCBI taxonomy): Eukaryota > Viridiplantae > Streptophyta > Magnoliopsida > Poales > Poaceae > Sorghum > Sorghum bicolor. Next base: position 42,704,558 of record NC_012878.2, read on the forward strand.
AAAGGATGACCTAGTCACCTATCAGCTCCTGTTCGGAACCATGCCCCTAAAATCGACATACATTCAGCTCCAGATGGCAGATCAGACATTCCGAAAGGTTGTTGACATGGGAGAAGACAAGTACGATCCACCCATCATCCTTGGGAGACCGTTCCTCAGCACCATTAAAGCAATCATCTACATTGGAACGGGAGAAGTCCACATGCACTTCCCCTCTGAGAAGGTACGTCGCTATTTTACTAACCTTAACTATATAGTTGAAGACTCTAAGCAGGTCAGGACAAGAAAAAGACGACGCAACCGCAACCAGAAGGGGGCAAATCATCAAGGATAGATGGGTAGACTACGAAGGAGAAGTGGTAAGGTCTGAAGACATACAGCTTGAACAGAACTGTCCTGAGAAGACCGTAGCACCGAGTTAGGTGTGTAGAGAGAAGATAGTTATACATGAAGAGCAGGCGCCGCCGGAACCACCGACTACGCCATCCAGCGAATCCCAGGATGACTGAGGAAACAGAGAGTCCCATTTGGAGGACTTAAAAACACCGAACGCCTTGCTAAGAGGTAAACTTGGTAGTTATCCTTTTCCTTTCAATTATTTTAAAATAGTTTGCTTAGTTAATCAGGTTCATATCATCTTAAAAAAATAAAAATGTTAAAAATAGTAAGCCCCATGTGAGTATGCTCATGGCATAAAATCCATAAGTACATTCACTGTGGTGGCGTAAAAAGGAAACAAATATATTCCTGTCCTATAAAAATAAAAATATAAAAATAAATTTATGATCCTGCTAAAGAGAGTAACATTTATTGTGGAGGCTCAACATGATAAAAGCTAAGAGATTTTATGCTAACACTTAACCAGTTCCACAAAGCTTTGTTGTTTATTTGAGCTCCACAGAATTCAAGGATCAAAGAAGACTAGCAGACGGAGGACATCCTAATCGCTGTCAGGGTGCTGCCGACATTCAAATACACCTCTGCCACCTTCTAGCTACATCAGGAGAAATTACGTCAAAATCTAGCTTGGGGGAGAGCACCCCCATTTATCTAGCTAAGTGTTCTACTCACGTTTTTACTTTACTTAAATAATAAAAACATGCATAATCATAAAAACCCAAATAAAGATTTTGTGCTTATATATATATATATCTTTGCTTAGTTTGCTAAATAAATAAATAAAGTTTGCTATGAACCCTGATGATAAGCTCTCACATGGAAATGATGAATAGTTGCTCTGCCATGACTAGTTCTCAAAATTAAAATCTCTCTTAAGTTTAGGCATGACTGTTATTAATTAAGATTTGCTCTAAACCTGAACTTGTGGGAAGAGTACTTGATCTAAGTCTAAGTCGTTAACGGATACGATATGAGAAGGTTGAGCTGTTGTTTATCTGTTCCTAGAGATGCTAGAATTCTGGAGAATTTTATCTTTGAAAATCTTTAAAATGTTGCATGATGAGTTCCTGTATGATGATCGTTTAAAAACCTATCACCAAATGATATGATCCACTTCATATCATCACGTGACCATATTGGTTCATCGATCTTGACCTCACTTGCTCTTCACCGTTGCCTCGGTCCATCTGCGCTAAGTCTTGCTCAAGCTTCACCGTCACACGTGGTCCCTCGCTTCAAAGCCTCCAACTTGCCCTTCACTCTTGCAACCGGTCCATCAAGCCAAGCCTCATCTTGATCTTCTCCACCTTGGTCACATGACTCCATGTCATGTCTCATATGCAATGAGCTCCTCCATCCTCATATCATCACCTATGGACTAATCTCCTGTGTATCTCACATAAACACTATTAGTCCACCTAAGTTGTCACTCAATTACCAAAACCAAACAAGGACCTTTCAATCTCCCCCTTTTTGGTAATTGATGACAACTCTACAAAGATATGGAAATTAAGCTTTTTCAAGCTAGCACTTCACACAAGTGTAAATTGCTAACTTGTTTTGGATTTTATGCTACTTATCCAACATTTAAGCTCTATGTCAAGATTTGGATAAGCACCATAAAACCCTACTAAGTGCTAAGGTGTATAGAATAAACCTTTGTAGTTAGATACCAAATTCGATATCATTTGAAGCATTCAATGTACACCATCCTTAGCACCACGTGTAGCTAGACAACAAGAACACTAGAAACCCCATGAGATCAACATTAAAAGTAAGGGTCTAGTTTTTACTTGAAGAACACAAGTCTAGCTACCAACCTATGCATGCTAGTTATCATATCATCAATCAAGTTCTATAACTAGCATACACCACACAAGCATGCATATTGAATTTAAAACTTATGCAATGCAAGCAAGCACATGAATATACACATATCAAATGCAAACAATCAATGTTCATGAGCTTGCTCCCCCTACTTGTGTGCTTCTCTTTTGTCCAAAAATTTTGATCCATCATCTTTTCTTTTAATGTTGCTCCCTTGTCCATGTCCATCTTTGATCTCTCCCCCTTGAAATATATATTTTGTTGTCCAACTTATCCCATGATCATATATCTTTTGTTGTCCAACTTATCCCATGATCATATCTTTGTTCCAACTTCTCCCCCTTTGTCATCAATTTCCATAAAAGGTATGTGATACCAATCAAATCACTTCATACCAATTGAAAGAGTGTGCATCTCATTGTGACAAAGGATTGCATTGGGATAGATGGTTGAGGCTTGAATCTTGCATTTTTGATGGACATCACCATATGTGTTGGAATGACATTTCTTGTATTGCTCTTGAGATACCACATAGGATCTTTGACCCTGATACCATTTGGTGGGGCACTCCCCCTATGTCATAGCATGGGTCATTCACTTGTCAATCTTGTTGGTGAGGGAACTTTTCTTTGCTTGATGATCACTTAAAGTTGAGGATCACTTGTGGAACCACCTTCTTGTATGATAGATACCATATGCATAAATGTGATATCATTTGAAATATCTTGTCCGATACCATATGGGATTCTTCTACCAATAAGATATTCTAGTATGGAACCACTTGCTTACTTTCTTGAACATTTGCTATCATGAGTACCAATTGTAGGATACCAATTGAGGAAACATTTGAGTTTAGATATCCATTTGCATTGTTGTCTTGTTCTTGTATTCTAATCATCATGAGCTTCTAATTGTAGACTTGAACTATGTTGATTTGACTAAGCTTCCAAGTCCGGTTTGAACCAATGATAAGCTTTTTCACACCTCACATTAAGGGTTATCTTGCCAATGTTGTACTTTGTAACACCCTAAAAATTTATTTCCGGAAAATGGAGTTAAATTAATTTAATTTCGCATTTTGTGCTCATGAGAATATAATAAGAATAATATTGTTCTTTAAAATAAAATTTAATATAAGGCTTAGCAATAATTGTGTGTAAATCATGCTGGTGCATTTTATTTTTGAGATGAGTGTTTTTGACCAAAGATTGAAAATATTTCAAACAGATTTTGAAACAGATTTAAAATGGGTTTTGAAATAAAAGAAGAAAAAAAAGAGAAAGGAAAGAAGACCTCACTCGGCCCACGCTGGCTAGCAACCGGCCCAGCACTCCCCCTCTCCCCCTCACCTCGGCCCGAAGTGCGGCCCGTCTCTTCCCCCTCTGCGCGGCCCAACTCCTCGGCCCAGTCACGCGCAGCTCTTCCCTTGAGCCACTGCTCGCCTGGACCCACGCCTCCGGTCACCGACAGGTGGGCCCCGCAAGTCGGCGTCCTCCTCCATCTCCTTCCTTGCGCAGTCACCGAGCGGGACACCCCGATGGCAACCGATCTCGGATTCTTCGCGATTTCCTAGATCAAGCGCAAATCGAGCCCCTATAAAGTTCCTAGCCCAGCCCCACATGCATATTTTCGATCTAAACGCGTCGGGGAAGCCCCAGACACCATTGGCGTCGAGAAGCGGATCTCGCCGAGCTCCAAACCCCATCGCCGCAGCCACCAGACCTCTCCGCTCTCTCTCGGACCGAACCAAGCACACGGACGAGTTCGGGGTACGCTCCTCCTTCGCTTGGTATATTTATTTCGTTTTCTAGCGCTCGGTTTCGCAAGAACGTCTATCGCCGGCGAGCTCTGTGGCGGTGTCCATGGCGCCGCCGCGCCGGAGCCCCACCCTGGCGGCCGGCCACCGCCTGGTTCCCCGTGCAGCGCTCCAAGCCGTCCACCTCTAATCCAACGCGCCACGTTAGCCGATACCCTTTCAGCCAGCATTTTGCTAAAGAGCCCCTTCTGTTTTTAGGAATAAACGCGCCACCCTTTACGCCTTTGCAGGAATACGCTATGTCCTTTTGAAAACGTAAAACCACGGTTTGATATGAAAATACGTTTTCAGGAAATTACAAGTTTTCTGAGATGGTTTTGCTCATAAAATATTTGTTTTAACTCCGTTTTTGTCCTTTCAAATTGCGTTAGATTCGTCTTCTCGAGATCTACGTGTTAGTATCACTGATCTCTCAGTTTGAAACTTTTTAATTTCATAGTACTATTTAATTATTTATTTATCTATAGGAAATCTTAGAAAATTCATATCTTCTCCGTTTCAACTTCGATTTTCGTGATCTTTACGTCTGTGAGATCGTAGCGCTACGTAGAATCATTTTATAAACTTTTTATACTATTTTTACATGTTTGGTGTACTATTCTAATTGTAGCCTTGTTTGTTTCATGTATGTTTTCTCCGTTTGTTTGTGTGATCGATGATCTAGATTAGACGATAAGCAATTCGTGGTGAAAACAAGAGTGCTTCAGTGATCAAGATCAGAGCCTTGGATAACTAGCAAGATCAGCAAGAGCTATTGGATCGAGGCAGGTATAGCATTTGGATTTTATTTCTGTGACCATGATCCTGTGACTAGATTAATGTTAAGTAATAAATGATGAAAATGACTTTTTAGCCACTTGATGATTTATCTGTAAGTGATAACCGGGACAACAGTGCAACCATGAGGGCTATAATGGCTCTGGATTTAGTTAAGTATGAGTAAGAGCATCTCCAAGGGACTTTGCAAATGAATTTTGCATTTGGTGTTGTTTGCAAAGTCCCAAACTCATTTGCAAAGTCTAAAAATAGTCTAACTCCAAGGGACTTTGCATTTAGAATTTGCAAACCCAAAATGTGGACCCCACCCTCGAATTTTTTTTCACCGATCGCGCCCGCGCGTTTTTCCCTTCGCTCCATTTTGACGTACGTCGTGCGTGCCAGTTGCCGCCAGGCCAGGTCGCCGCCAGTTGCCGCCCAGCCCAGGTCTTCGCGCCAGTCGCCGCCCAGCCCAGGCCGCGTTCGTCGCCGTCGTCATTCGTGTCAGTTCGGCTCCGTCCACCTCCGTAGAGAATCGCGCGGGGTGGGGGGGCGGAGTCCGACGTGGAAGGCCAAAATTATAGATGCAAAGTGGTGGGAAGGTTTGCATATATGCAAAGCCTCAACATCTATTTGCAAAGTTAACCAAATTACAAACCTTATTTGCAAAACCATTGGAGGGGTATTTTCTACTCTTTTTTGCAAATAGGACAATGCAAAGTTTATTTTCAAAGCCCTTGGAGATGCTTTAACTTTTCTAGCTCGTTAGCGGTTACCCGTTGTGGCGCAATTGGGGAATAGCAGACCGTGGATTCCTACGGGTGAATCATATGGACTGACTAATGAAACCAAGCGGCCCTAACTTGTTAGATGAACCTTTGAAAGACTTCATAGTGATCCCTGCCGACCTCCCTTGGAAGGGGGTTAAGAGATTAGCTACCTCGGGCGAAAGGGTAAATCATGACTCATGGGTAAAGATGTGCAACCTCTGCAGAGGGTTAAAAACTAGTATACTAGCCGAGCTCACGGTCAGGAGCGGCCTTAGGGATTCTTGCATCGACGATGATGACTCCTGTTTGTTAAATATGCTCATTATTATTGTTTAGTCCTTTACATTATTTATATCACATTGATCATGAGATTGTGGGAGCTATACAATCTAGTTGCTATACTTGTGGAGTTCGACATGGACTCACTCTTGCTATTTTCCCCAAACCTCAGGAGAAGTTTAGGCTTGTGATCAACCAGTCAGTTGGATCCTGTAGAGTGAAGTTAATACCCAAAGTTGGAGTTGTCTATCCACTGTTTGCTGCTTAAGGTTATCTCTGATTTATTATTACGTTATATAACTTATGCATTGTCTTTTGATATTACCCCTTATTTGTAGCTATATGTGAGATTTGGTCTCTAAAACTCACATATGGTGCATATCTGGTTTTGTCCTTAAAATCGGGTATTACATACTTGTCCTTTGTTAACAATCCAAAATAGATCAAGTACTTAGGTTCACTAGCTCATGAACAAACTCATATACATACCACTAGATCAACTAATCATTCAAGCAATAGTGGTAGGTTATGAATTGAAAACTTTTCATTTGTCATGCATGATCCTATTAAGCATGTACTATATGCACTAACCGCATACTAGTAAGGGATGAAATGATCATGCACATTACAATGATACCTTTGCTATGTTGGAGAAGAGGATAGTCACATAGATTCCAAATCATTTCTCCAATAGCAATGTGAAGTCCAATTGATATGCTTGGTGAAGACCAATCATAGATACCAATTGATAGATCAAATCTTCACCCATATGAATTTAGAACCACTTATGATCAAGTGCACTGTCTTGTTGTGGTTGACTTGCTTCATCTTTTCTTGATCATTGCTTGCATGAGAGAACTAATAAGAATACCACTTGAAATAGCACGACTAGCTCTCTTTTGGGTGTTGCTTGCTTCCTTGATCAATCCTTTTGATTGCTTCAACTAAGCATCTCAAATGTCCTTTAGATCACCACTTCCATGTTAGCCTTCCAAGCACCACACTTGGTTTACCCACTCGTCGGGCGACACGCCCCTCACATAGGGAGAAGTGACCTCTCTCTAAAGAACCATTCTTGACACTCACTTGAATTGCCTTTGATTGATTGATTCAAGTGATGGACTTAATATGATGAATATCCGTGAACCCTTATTTAAGTCCTTTTCTTTCTACTTGTTTAAGTTCTTTTTCTTTCTAAATAATCTCCAATAGTTACTAGAACTTAAATTTTATCTTCATCTTTGAGTTTGATCTTGATTTTCAACTTGAGTACTAAAATGTGCACACCAAGTACATTTCACAATCAAATGACCTTATACTCATTACTTGTCATGTTTCTAGATCAATTCAAAACCAAACTTAGGTGCCTCAAACACTTATAATCATGTTTCCAACTTGAGGACCTTTCAATTGAAGTGACTCTAATCCAATAATTGTCACTTGTCTGGCAGATTCTGTACCCTTTAAAGAAATATCCATATCTCCCAATGTACAGATCTAAATACCATGAAATTTGTTGGAGATGTGCTTCACTAAACTATCTAGCAGCTGTAAAAATTTGAGCTTCATTTGACTTCTAGATTGCTACCAGATTTCAATTCTTCAACCACTGCTACATGCTGAAAACTGCTGCACTATAGCTGATTAGATCCACTCCAAAACCGAAGTATCCCTTATTCAATTCTCATGAAATTTCTACAGCATCTTCTATGATAAGTGCACAGCATGCATACCAAATTTCAAGTCATTCCAATAAGGTTTGATCACTCAAACTTAGACTTGATCACTGCTAGCTCAGATTTTCAATATTTAGACAGATTTCAAGCAATTGAGCTATGCTTGTTCAAATTGAATCAAACTTGAAATCAACTTTATTGAATACTTTCACAAGACATATATCCATTCAATCCACTTACTAAGTGTCATCTTATGAACTTATTCAACTCAAATCACTCCAAACTTGATTACTAAGCATTTATCCATTCAAACACCTTATAGCAAGCAACATTGCATATATATCCAATTCAATCAACTCATATGCACCCAAATGAATGTGATCAACAAATATATACCTTGGTTAGCTCATGATCATCTAATTTGCAAGCTTCAACTCATGTATTTGCAAGCCATCAAATGATCCAATAAAATACCACAACTTGAATATTTGCACTTGTATGTTGTAGCACTTGGACTTCACTATCTTGTCATGGCATTGGGTTTGGATGTGCACTAAGCTTCAATACTTGATTCAATCATATGATGAATAATATAATATCAATTGAATCAAGCATCCAATGCTGATGGTACCTACACACATTCATCCACTTTTTGATGGTACCCAAACTAGTTTGGGTCCTCTCAAGTTAGGTGCAACATACTTAGGCGATGCCTTAGTATGAGTAGCGGGATGTTTTGCAATAGCAACCATAGAGGTACCATTACAATCCTTTCTAAGCATAGTATTATCATCAATTGAAATAGGCTTAGGATTATTACCTAAGGGACATGAATGAGCCATGTGTCCCCTTTCCCGGCATAAGTAGCAACTTCTTTTGGATTGAGCCTTTTCTTCCTTGCTCATGTGTTGCTTCTCACACTACAAGAATTCTGGACTTCTGTGACAGTTAGATTGTGACGATAACAACCTGTTTCCTGTCACTGCCTACCTACAGTGATGAAGTGGTTGTCGTCACAGAAGGTGGGTCACTAATCAACTTCTATGACGACTAGAGGACATCATCATTGATATAGTGACGTTAGTTCTTCTGTTATTAATACAATGACGATACTAAACTCGTCACAACATATTGAATAGAATAGGGCCTTGGGCCATTTAGTTTTTAGTGTTCTTTGAGCCCATGTTTTCTTTTCCAAATCAGTCCATTTACTCAAATTAACTAGACTTTTTTTTGCAGCAGCATTAATTAGATTTTCAGCCCATAGCCCCACAAATTCACATGTTGGGCCTGACTATTGTTTCGTCAGCCCATTAGCATTTAGAAACATAGACATTGCAGAAATATATTTTTTAACAGTATATGATAACATCGATTACATAGGAAAGTATATCATATTCTCTGCCATCATCCAAGACATGAAACTAACATCAGCTATAACTTGCTACAATTACAAAATGCTAGCAGCAAGCTATGCTGCACGAATGCACGCTTCACTTGGCTCATGAAAATTTCATGTCACTTGTAGCAGTCTTCTTCACCATGATCTCTACACTGTAAATTTGAATTTGGGACCTCAATGTTCCTGTGAAGTGGATCAACTAGAATTAGAGATCTGTACTCGTACACATGGAATTAGTCATGTAGAACAATAGAATTCATACGAAACTACAAACTTCACATGCCAGTAGTTGATAGTGGCAACTACCTTTTTAATATAATGGAAAAATAGATCCAGCCTTAAACTAGTGGGAGATGTATTATTTGTGAATAATATAGATCACCACCTTGTTAAAAATATATAAAAATTTAATGTAATGCTTATATACCAAAAACATACTATCATACAAGTTTATATATTTTTCTAACCAAGTTTGTGTATTATTATATTGATTCAATGGTAATTCAATAAATAATTAATAAATTTGGTCAGAAAATTCTTTAAATTGACACAACAATATATTTTGGATCTATAAGCATTGCGTAAAAATTTCACATAATTTTAATAAAATAGGACTATACACCTTCACGTGTAGAACCATCTTTCACTTAGTCACGTAACAGAGTGTGAGATTTATCTACTTTGGTAGAGTAAATGATTTTGGGATAGTAAACGATTTTAAATGAAAATGTTATCAAGAACAAATTTGTAGAAATTATCCAAATTTACAATTTTTGTTTTAGACATTTCTAAGAAAAAGTTATTTTGACTTTCACAACGTGCCTTCTTTGTTAACTTGATAATGTTAAAAACTTTTGTTTTAGTCATTTCTCCACCTAACTTTGTTTGAATAAATTTTAAAAAAATAGTAAGAATATAGTGAAATGATGTATCATGATTTAGAGATTGTTTACACCTTTCTTCAGGATGTCATCGGCTCATTGCGTTCTAAGATTTGCGTCTTTGAGATTGTTGACGCCCTTGATGGAAAGAAAAATAAAATAGAAAAGTAATTTCTACGTGTGTGAAATATAGTAAAGATGGAAAATAAAGTGGAAGAGTAATTTATGCATGCAGATATTGCTTGATGATTTTCCCCTCCATCCAATTATGAGGACAAATAAATTTAGATAGCACTACAAGACACACACTTAATGTTGTTTTAGGGGCTAGCTCACACACTTTAAGGGCAAGAGGGTGCAAGTTTGATTCCCTTGGACCCCTATTTTTTTGATTATTTTTCCCCCACCATCCAGGCGGCATATAGAAGTCATCACAACGCTTAAATAACAAGGTTCAAGACCCAAAGCCACATTTTCTACGCCAGATTTTCTTTTTTTTTTATGTTTTTTCCTTCACCATCCAGGCGGCATATAGAAGTCATCACAACGCTTAAATAACAAGTTTCAAGACCCAAAGCCACATTTTCTACGCCAAATTTTCTTTTTTTATGTTTTTTCCTTCCATCCAGACTCTGCCGGCCAAATAAATTCAAAATGCTCCAGCGGGTACCATAAATGATGGTCCATTTGGTTTACTCATGTAGTTTACCATAGCAGGTGGTCATGTGTTCAAAGCCCATCTAAATGCCAAACATTTGATGATTTTTTTTTTGTTTTTTTTTGAAAATTTTCCCATTGGTTCTTTGAATTTTTTTTCCTTTAATCCTAACATGAGACTTGGAGCAGACGTGGATGGAAAAGTTCACCTAGGACACATGATGTGTGGGCCAGCAGCCATGTAGAATAAGAAAATATCGTTTAAAAAATTAGTCCTATATTTTATGACAATCAACTATTGTCATGATCTATCATAGCAAAAGCCATGCTGAATATACTGTGACGAAGTTTATGACGAACATATAGCTTGGTCACAAACAGTTGTCATCCTGTCAACAATTGTCATAAATAGCCTCTGTCTATGACAAATAGATGCTCTGTCATCTAGCAGTCGTCATAGAAGCCTAGATTTCTTGTAGTGTCATTGCCTTGCCTCTTGAGAGTTGCTTGAGCCTTCTTCTCAAGCTTGGTAGGACACTTCGAGGCAAAGTGTCCATCATTCTTGCACTCAAGACACATGATGTGAGCATAAGCTTTCTTCTTGTCTTGATTCTTGCTCATCATCTTGGCATCTTGGATTTGCATTGGATGCCTTGCTCTTCCACCCCTTCTTGTATTCTTCTTCTTCATAATCAAGTCATCACCATCATGGTAGATCTTGACTTGAGCTTGGGGTGTCTTTTCTTGCTCAACTTGTGGCTTTGGTTAAGGCTTTACTTGTTGCTTCACCAATTGCTTGGTTGGGCACATTGAGGTGAGATGACCCCAAGTGCGACACTTGAAGCACTTGACATGCTTTAGCCTCTCTTCTTCTTTTATATTCTTGAGCTTCTCTTTGTTTGGGCAACCATTGGCAAGATGTCCCACTTCATGGCACCGATAGCACACGAAATGAGAAAGCTTCCTCTTTTCTTGCTTTCTTTTGCCCTTTGTCATCTTCTTCTTGAAGCCAAGGCCACACTTGTCACCATAGTTTCTTTGAGTCTTCAATATATGCTCAAAGGTGACTTTTGAGTAGTAGCACCTCTCTAGCTTGTTGCTCAAATTCTTCACTTCATTTTTGAGCTCATTGTTCTCCTTCAAAATGTTAGTCTCACAAGACATAGAAGTAGAACAAGCATCTAAATGTGAAGAACATGGCATAGATAATAAGTCATTACAAGAGGTGGATACATGCTTCTTGCCTACATCACAAGGGTTAGTAACACTATGTGATTGATCATTTGACCCAAGTAATGAGCTCTCACTAGTTTTAATTTCTTCATAGGAAATCTTCTTAGTGAGTAAAGCATGGTCTTGTACCAAGTTATCATGAGCAACACAAAGTTCCTCATGAACCAATTTTAGCTCCTCATGTGAACAAGTAGTAACATAAAGTAGATGCTTTTGTTGTTCACATGTGGTCTTTAGAATTCAATTTACTTGTTTTTGCCATCTCATTTCTTAAAGCTTTAGTGAGTCTATATACAAGCTCAAAATTTGGATCATCACAATCAACAATCACACCTCCAATAGATACCTTGTCGTCGCCGTGAGACATGGAGGAATGTGATGAAGTGGAAGAGCTTGTAGAAGCATCACTCTCATAGCCATCATCTTCATCTTCACTTGACCATGAGGTGGAGCAATCCTCCACAACCACCTTGTTGTGGTCATGCTCAACATCCTCATGTATCTCCACCTTTGGTTCCTCCTTTTTGAACTTGCCATCATCCCATGAGGAGGAATCACCGAAGGTGTGTTTGATAGACTCCCACATTTCATATGCGGTTCCTTTGGAGTTTATCCTATCAAACAACTCAAAGCTCAAAGATTTCATTAGATAACAATAAGCTTCACAATCAAGTTCAAAGAGAACCTTTTGAGCTTTGGTGAGATTCTTATGGTCCAAGTTGTGTGTGAGACCATTAGTGACAATCCACCAAAATTTAGGTCCCTTTGCATGAAAATGATCAAGCATGTGATTTTTCCAAAGTGCAAAGTTTGTACCATAAAAAATGTGTGTCTCACAATCATCTATCCCACTAGACGCCATCCTCTCGGGTCGGTGAAGACCACAAATGAGAGACCTAGCTCTGATACCACATGAAGGGTCGAGATGGCGGACTAAAGGGGGGTGAATAGTCCTTTCTAAAACTTATCGCGTCGGCTAACCGAAACAAATGTGGAATTAAAAGTATCGGTCTAGCCAAGACTACACCCCTCTATCTAAGTTCTCTAGCACCTTGTAAAAGATCCTAAACAAGCAAACAAGGTGCTACCTTAGCAAGAGCTCACCTAACCAATTCTAGAAGCAAGGTCACACAAACCTATGCCACTAGTACTTTGCAAACCGAGGAGCTCCTACACAACTAGTAAGCAAAAGCACAAAGCTCCTAAGCTCACTAGCAAAGCTCAATAACAAGGCAACCAATGCCAAATTAGAGAGTGCAAAATACTTAGCTACACAAACTAAGCAAAGTAACTAACAAGGTTACACAAACCAAATTAGTCACGCAAGGGGAACTACTTCTAGCTACACAAGCAAGAAGGTAACTAGCAAGCTACACAAGCTAACTAATTACAAGAGCAACTACACAAGTACAAACAATAGAGTTGCTCTTCGCGATCCCCGCGGGGTGAGCACCGTACCCCTCACAATCTCTTCTCCGGAGCACCGCACAATCTCCTTGCGTGCTTCGACGGAGTCACAAGCCACCAAGCCGTCTAGGAGGTGGCAACCTCCAAGAGTAACAAGCACCACCAGCTTGCAACACTAACACCTAGTGCCACTCGATGCAATCTCTCAATGCAACGCACTAGAATCACTCACTCGCTATTGATTCGCACTCTTGCAAGCACAAGTGAGTTAGAGGCTTTACTAGCACTCTCCAAGCATGGACACTAAGTTCGAAGGGTGCTCAGCACCAGCCAAGGCCAGTCACAACTTCTATTTATAGCCCTAAGGGCTAAACTAGCCGTTGCCCCTTCACTGGGCAAAACACGTGGGCACCGGACGCTCACAGGGAGCCACCGGACGCTCAAACCTCAGCGTCCGGTGCTCCGGCGTCAGCCACGTGTCACTAGCCGTTTGAACTCGACCGTTGCCGCCAACGGCTACCACGCGCTTGCGCCTGACACAGCACCACCGGACGCTCAACTAGTCCACACCAGACGCGTCCGGTGCACACCGGACCCGTGCGCAGAGAGCTCCGCAAACTCGCACGGTCACCGGACGCAAGCCACCAGACGCACCCTGAGCGTCCAGTGCTCACCGGTCAGAAACTCCTCGCGCGCACTCGCTGACGTCACGCACCACCAGACGCTCGAAAAGTAACCGCCCAGCGTCCGGTGCCAGCGTCCGGTGCGCTCTGCACACCTGAGCCACAAACTGACACCACACCGGATGCTCTGGACCAGCGTCCGGTGCTGCCACCACCAGCGTCCGGCGTGACTTCTCCAAACTTCCCACCGGCACAATAGAAAAAATGCACTCCATTTTCTCGAAAAGCGCCGAATCCCGCCTTGCAAGCTCGGCGGGAGGGAGAGAGGAACCCACAACCCTCTCAACCCTAGGAACTCCACCTCCTTTTTAAATGTGCCAATACCACCAAGTGTACACCACCAAGCTAGTGCAAGTGTGTTAGCATTTTCACAAACATTTTTCCCAAAGGAGTTAGCCTCTCAAACTTGCCACGCCACTCGATCCTAACACGTATGCAAAGTTAGATCGCTCAAGTGGCGCTAGATGACCGATATGCAAACAAGTTTGCCCCTCTTGATAGTATGGCCATCTATCCTAAATCTGGTCATAAACTTCTCAACACAACTATGACCGGTGAAATGGAAAAGCCCTAGGTTATACCTTTGCCTTGCACATTCCATTCCATCTCCTCCAATGTTGATGCAACACATGCACCAACCTATCACCAAATGATATGATCCACTTCATATCATCACGTGACCATATTGGTTCATCGATCTTGACCTCACTTGCTCTTCACCGTTGCCTCGGTCCATTTGCGCCAAGTCTTGCTCAAGCTTCACCGTCACACGTGGTCCCTCGCTTCAAAGCCTCCAACTTGCCCTTCACTCTTGCAACTGGTCCATCAAGCCAAGCCTCATCTTAATCTTCTCCACCTTGGTCACATGACTCCATGTCATGTCTCATATGCAATGAGCTCCTCCATCATCATATCATCACCTGTGGACTAATCTCCTGTGTATCTCACATAAACACTATTAGTCTACCTAAGTTGTCACTCAATTACCAAAACCAAACAAGGACCTTTCACCCGCCCTAAGGACCAGGGCGCCCGCCCACCTATAGTGTCCAATCTGGACCCGTTTCACGGATCATGCTCCACCAACCTAAAGGATCAAGGAAAACCATGCGATTAATGTCGGTTTGATCCGACGGCCCAGATTCATCTGAAAAGACTATATAAGCAAGGCCCCCTGGCCCCTAGAGAGCATACATCTTCTACAGAATCAAAGCTAGGGTTTCAATTCTTCATCCAAGTAGAGAGGATCCCTCTACTTCATCTAGTTCTAGTTCTAGTTCCTCTAGTTCTAGTTCTAGTTAGTTCTAGTTGTAATCTAGAAAATAGGGAGAGAGAAGAGGAGAGCGGAAGAGGAGCCGGATCTGTCGGATCTTCCTCAACATTATACTTTTGCTGCAACTGGTTCGTTCTTCATCGTTCTCCAAGTTCTTCAATTCATAATTCCTGAGTTCTTTAATTACTTTTATTTACATTCAAGTTATTTATTGGATTCCCGCTTGCATCAAGTGCTCTAGTCTTTATAACGCTAGAGTAGTAATTAATAGATTAGCCGTGGTGTTTAGTCTTGCAATTACCTGGAATTGCACCCAATCCTGCGGATTGTTGTGGTAGCCCTAGGGTAGTGACAGCCCTAACGGTCGATGTATTCCACCCCGTTCAGATTGGTGTTTGTAGGACCGTAGTCAGAGCTTCCTATCCCCCTTCTCATCTCTTTCTGTGGTTAGTGTTCTGATGTCCCAAAATAAATAATCTTTGAAGTAATTCTTGATTCTTAGATCAACTAGAGAACTCTCAGGAAACTTCCTCTCTTCCCACCAAAAATAATTATATAGTTATCCTTGGGCGATCTTGAATCTTAATTAGTACACTCACGTTCCCTGTGGAAATTCGATACTCTGGAATACTCTTGGGTGAAGGCTACATCGGTATCCGTGCGCTTGCGGATTTTTCTGTTTGCGTTTAAAATACCCAACAGATGGCATTTTAACCTAAGCACCATGGTTAATTTAAAATCCCTTGGAAGTAAGATCATCATTCCTAAACTAAGCACCATGCTTATTTAAGAGATAAATGAAACTACTCCAAACCTAGACATATACTAAAGCAAATAAAGGTAGCATGAGAGTATTTATAGAGATCTACTCAAGTGGAGATGTAGTGTGATTAGTATTTAACAAATTGAGCATGTCTCAAAGGTAGGGACAACCAACATAGCAACATGGCAAAGGATGTTTTTATGTAAAGTACTCCCCCAAGCTTGAATTTTGCAAAATTCAAGTTTGGATGAATTTAATTCAATGTTGTATGATGATTGGTTGGACATACCTTGTGTTTGTCATTCATCCGATCTTCTTGCTCCAATCCTAGAAAGGTTAGTGACAAGAATACCCGAAGGAATATTTTTACAATTATCCTTATATGCTCAATACACAAGGTAATGTTTCAAAAAATTAAAAGCTCATGTTACGATCTGATTAGTGCTTATTTTAGGACACTAAGCTTGTCCTTGGGAAACCATCAATTTATGTCGGCGAGTGGTTTCCCCTCCAACGCTGACCTATATCAAGATCAACTCAACGAGATTTGCAATATTTATTATAGACATATGCATCGACAACCGCCCTTTTAAAGTTTTTATAAATAGAAACGAAGAGGGGGTTGGAGATCTCAAATGTGGTGATGTTGGAGAGACCAATAGATTGGGAAGATGTTGCATATGAGCATGGAGTAAACGAAGTGGCTATGAAATAAATTCCATGCTCATTAATGTTATCTTTGTCTCCAATCTGAATGTTCTAAAGTTTCTCCTGTATTGGTCTCGCCTATGTCCTCTTCTGTAGTTGGATGAATCTCATCTTCAAAGGGAGTCAAGAACTCACCATTTGAAATTGAGCCAAAGTCAGAATCCATTAAGGCTTCTTCCTTGTCCATCCATTGTACACATTCTAGCCATTTAGAACTTGTGATCAGGAAAGGGGAGGTGTTAGAATTTTCTATATGGCTTAGCTCTCCTTCTATGACATTACTTGGCATGTCATCCTCATGGTCTTTATGACTCCTATGGTTTGATCGTCTTGATGGATTGCTAGGATCATCATGAGACTGAAAAGGAGAGGGATAAGAGGGGTCTCTAAGGTCAAGGATGAATTTAGAATTTGTGAACATGGAAGGGGAGCAGATAGAATCTTCTATATGGTTTAGCTCTCCTTCACTTGACATGTCATCCTCAACTTCTTCATAATAGGAACCAAGACATTCTCTAAGAGAACCATTATTGTATGGATTTGAATTATCCCTGCTTGAAGGTCTCTTATGGAACCAGAAGTCTAAACCATCAGCATCTGAAAGATTTAAGGTCAGAATTCCTTCCTCCCTTGGAGAATTTTGAGGTATTGATGGTTTAGGATCGATAGCTAAAGTTTGGGATTGAAGTGGTTGTAATTTGGCTATCGAAACTTCCTCTTCTTGTCTAGGAACTGATTCTTTCTCTTTCTCAAGGATATAAATGCGAGGAGACTTTTCGCTCACTAAATCAATCAAATTCCAAGCTTCACTAGTGTACAGGCACTGGAAGGATCCTCCAGAGGCCACATTAAGGGTTTGCTTATTTTCCCTACTAAGGCCCTTAGAAAAGTGAATTAGAAGAACTTCTTCTGGAATAGAAAGATTTGGGCCAGTGAGAGTAAGGTCAATAAAGCGGTCCTATGATTCACCAAGAGATTCTTCTTCTAGTTGTCTAAAAGAAAGAATCTCGATCCGAAGGTCCATCACTTTGGAGATTGAGAAATATTTTAGACAAAAATTATTGGATAGCACCTTCCAATCTCCGTGAGCACTTCCTACATTGAGTTTATACCAATGTTTAGCTTTTCCCGTTAAAGAGAACGGAAAGAGCTTCCATTTAAGGGTCTCATCAGACATGCCTTCTATGCGAAGGAGGTCACAGATTCATCCAAACTCTTCGAGGTGTGTGTATGGGTTTTCCTCAGCTTTTCCTGAGAAAGGTTGTTTTTGAAGAAATTCTATGTATTCCGGGCTTATCTCAAAACTAGATGTCATGATAGGCTTTGAAGATTTTGGTGGTTCGAGATATGTGCCCGTAGGTCTATGACACTGATAGATAGACATGTTTGCATTCATGATAGACCAGAGATAAAGGATTAGATAAGAAGAAATAATAGCAGAGATGAGGCAAAGGATAGAAGGAAAAATATATTATATTTTCTTTTTTTATTTTTAGAAAAATGATTAAGCTAGTTCGTAGTCAACTCAAGAACCGTCTCCCAAGCAACGGCGCCAAAAAGCTTGTTGACACTTGCTAACACCACTTGAATACTAGGTTGTCATCCCCAGCATGGCACTAGAGTGTACTATGGTATTTATATGCACACAGATAAATCCGCAAGCGCATGGATACCGTTGTAGCTTTTACCCGGTTAAAGGTTTTATCATATCCACAGGGAAACGGGAGAACCAACTACGCTCTAACTTAACCAAGATAGATAGATAGGTGTAAATATGAAAGATGGTAGAATTGAATAAGAACAATATTAAAGGTAAAATGATAATGGGGGAATATAGAGTAGACCAATCTAATATATGGGCGAGAATAGGAGAATAGAGAGGATAACTAGAGTTTCTCTACTTCAAAGGGGTATGTGTGTCTGTGGCGTACCATAAGTATAAAACAACACAGAGGATGCTTATACCTAAGGTGGAGGACTCCTACCAGTCCTGCTAACGGGAGGTGGACTACAGAGGACCATGTAGCTGTCACCTACGCAGCCTACCACTCGATCCAACTAACAGGGGATATCCACAAGTAATCTAGGCCTAAGCACCATGCTTACACCTATACTACAACTCTCACCTATAGCGTCCTATAGATTAAAGTACTCAAAAGAGTTATGAACCAAAACATACATGGACAGTAATTGTGTAATAAAATAAGAAGTAGATTACCAGAGTCATCCCATGAGCAAGCTTGATTAGAGCTTGATCATGGCGAAGTACAAACGGAGGAAGAACTGACAGGTCGGCCTCTCCTCCAATCCTCCCTCGCTCTCCATCTCGCTACTATCTAGATCTACTATAGTTCAGAGAAGAGAGGAGAGCTCTCATCTCCAAACCCTAGCTTTTGCTCTGTCTATGAATAATGAATAGGGGATGTAGAGGTGTCTTCTCTAGGGGCCAGGGGGGCTGCTTATATAGCCCTTCCAAATGAACGTGGGTCATTGGATCAAACCGACCTTAATCGCACGGTTTTCCTTAATCCCTTTGGTCCGTGCAGCATGATCCGCGAGGCGGGGCCTGATTGGCCGAGACACTTGGGTGGGCGCCCAAGGGGGGAGGGCGGGCGCCCTGTCCCCGGGCCCGCTCGGCCTCCCGTTCGTTTCCGTGGCTTCTGGACTCTTCTAGATGATACAAAATTGGCGCACACGTTAATATCTCTATGTAAACCCATTGTGTGGGCCTTTCCTCCATATTTCCTGATAACCCCCTGCAGAAATAGACAAACACCAAAACTCGTGGAATTCTGTCACATAAAACCCTAAGTCTGTGTGTTGTTTGCATTTGGATCTTTTTCTTTATTTATTTGATGATTAAATTTGATACTTAAGGAGCGTCAACACCAATTGCGATCTCCCATGGGGAAGGCTCAAGAACCCCTCACAAATCACTTGGTGAGGCTCGAAACAATCTCCAATCACGAGCTCAACACCTACGCTGCTCTAAGTCATCTACGGCGTTTGGAAATACCCAAGAGTAACAAGAAATATGTAGCAAACTCAGGAGTCAAGTGCCACTAGATGCAACTCACTAAGCAATGCACTTGAATCTCACTCAATCTCACTAGGATTAGCAATCAAATAAGGAGATGAGTGGAGGGAGTGTTCTCTAGCTCAAAGTATGTCTCAAGTAATCAAAAGTGCAAGAGCTAGCCCCCCAAGGTCGGTCACCTTCTATTTATAAGCCCCCTCAACAAATAGAGCCGTTGGCCCTTTTACTAGGCAAGAGTCAGGGTCACCGAACGCATAGCAGGGAGCCATCCGACACTGGAAGCCTACGTCCGGTGCACAGATGTCGGCCATGTGTCACCCTTTTGAAAAACGTGTGTCGATCTCTAACGGTTACTTTCAAACCACCGGACGTGGTTAAGTTTCCACTGGATGCATCCGGTACACAGAGGACCCGTACACAGAGAGGGTGTTTTTCGTGTGTGATCACCGAATGCGAGCCACTGGACGCTCTCCTACGTCCGATGTCGTGAGCACTTCTGTAGTGAACCACCAGACACACAACACTGAACTCGCTCGCGTTATTGTGTGTGTGTCCGGTGAGTACACCCAGCAAGTGCCACTCACCAGACGCTTAGAGCGTGTCTGATGCAGCGTCTGATGCTACATATGATGTCTCTAAGGATAGCGTTCCACACCCGTGACTACTCCAAATTTTCCACCAGCGCAATAGAAAATATGTGTTTCATTTTCTCAAAAGCACTAAATCCACCCAAACCCCTCTCTACCCTTCAAACTCCACCTCCTTCTTAAAGTGTGACAACACCACCATGTGTGTACCAACACGTGCAAGTGTGTTAGCATTTGCACAATCATTTTCTTCGAAGGAGTCAAGTTAGCTCACTAGGTTCTAAATGCATGCACCTAAATAATGACACCTAGTGGCACTCGATAACCGCTTAGCCAAAGAATTCCCCTCTTTATAGTATGGCTATCTATCCTAAATGTGATCACACCCTCTATGGTGTCTTGATCACCAAAACTAAAACCCTAAGCAATACCTTTGCCTTGATCTCCATAGGGTGTTGTTTTTCTCTTTCTTCTTTTCCAAGTTGAGCATTTCATCATCTTGTGGTCATCACCATCATCACCATGACTATCACTAGCTCCATCACTTGGCATGTACCAACCTCATTAAGTCTACACACACTTAGTTTAGAGGTTAGTACTAGGGTTTCATCAATTATCCAAAACCAAACTAGGGCTTTCAATAATGCTACTTCTAGGTAGAGGTTTGTGTCCTAGGCAAAAGCAAGCAATTCGATTCTAGGAAAGTAAACAACACAAAGTAAGTGTAATAATTGAAATCAATTCAAGATATACCACACAAGATGTATTTTTGTGGTATTGGTGACTTGTCTGTCATCCTTAATCCATGTTGAGGTGAGCTCTTGGCTCATCGCTCTTCTATCAAGTTTCCAACCAAGCAAGATTGTCTCCGTACCTTAAGCTCTTGATCTTGAGCTTGATAAAACAACAGTAAGCTACACAATACTATAGGGGCTAGTATATATTAAAAACACAAGTCGTATGTGACCTAGATTTATGACATGTGGTTATACGAAACCGACCCCCTCTCTACCCTAGGAACCCCACGTCCTTTGCAAATGTGCTAACTCCACCAAGTGTACACCACTATGTGTGTCAACGAAAGCTGGTCGGCAGTCTACCTTGGGGTATACCCACGGTAGTAGTTTATCGGTAGATGGTGCGCAAGCTACGAACTTGATGGTGACGCATGACACAGACAAGGTTTTTATCCAGGTTCGGC
This sequence comes from Sorghum bicolor, assembly GCF_000003195.3. Taxonomy (NCBI): domain Eukaryota; kingdom Viridiplantae; phylum Streptophyta; class Magnoliopsida; order Poales; family Poaceae; genus Sorghum; species Sorghum bicolor. The sequence continues at coordinate 42,725,913 of NC_012878.2, forward strand.
CACCGTGTGGGCGTAATACCTACGTCCTGTGTCTGATTGTATTGGATTGTGTTGAGATCATAATGCGTGACCTGTCCTCTAGGGAACCCCTGCCCCTCCTTATATATCGTGAAGGGACAGAGTTATAAGTCAACTATCCTATTTGGTACAATATCTTGTAGCCTTGCGGTGCACGCCAACCAGCGTCGTGCGCCGCACGTCTTCATCTTGTGGGCCGAGCCACGTCTGATGGTGCGGCCCATATAGGCCCATGAGGGTATAGGGGTTTATACCCCCACAGCTAGTCCCCGAGCACCATGTATTGTGATGTAACACGCCGTCTTGAGCTTCTTCGATCAGTGAGGCTTGACGTCTTCAATAAGCAGGAAAGTCGCCCAAACAGTTGCAACGGTATTTTAACCAACTCAAAAGACAGTTGATCAACATTGACATCGAAGAAGCAGAATGTTCGAAGAATGCATGGTACTCTTAATTAAAAAAGATTTCTTTCCTGGTGAAGTGTTCCCACTTTACTTTTCTGAAAAGTATAGACCTAAAAAAAGCAAGCATATTCACCGCAAGGTGAAGTGTGCCCACTTAGTCCCCGAGCCTGGTAGTAGGTGACGTAGGCACGTGGTGCCAGGGTCTAAAAGGAAAAAACCACATAGAAAATCTGATACTGAAATGCATCGCCAGATGCATCGTACCGATGTAGTCCCCGAGCTTGCTGGAAGGCGAAGTATGAGCCTTGTAGCAAGGTCTAAAATTATCCATAACTGAGAAAAGCAATCCCCAAGCTGTGGTCGGCGAGTAATCGAAGCAAGTCTCGAGCACAGTGCAGGGAGTGATTGATGAGTCCCCGAGTATGGTTGAGAATGTAATCGTGCTCGGTGGTCAGCACAGTCCCCGAGCACGGCATAGAGACTGGTCGACCAGTCCCCGAGCATGGTTGGGAACGTAAACGTGCTCGGTGGTCGGCACAGTCGCCGAGCACGGTGTAGGAACTGGTGGACAAGTCCCCGAGCATGGTTGAGAACGTAAACGTGCTCGGTGGTCAGCACAGTCTTCGAGCACAGCGTAGAGACTAGTCGACAAGTCCCCGAGCGTGGTTGGGAACGTAAACGTGCTCGGTGGTCGGAGCAGTCCCCGGGCATAGCGTAGGGAATAGTCGACGAGTCCCCGAGCGTAGCTTGTCGACTAGGTCAAACTCCAGAAAAATAAATATAGAGAATAGGTAGTACATGATGTATAAATAAACTTTAGATAAAAAATCAGCACTGAGATAAGTTTTAGATTTTTTATTATAAAATTAGCGCGAGTAGTTAATTCATCCTAGAGCTTATACCAGCTCTGGTCTAGCCAACAATCAGCATGAGGTGCGGAACCTAGGCACGCGTAGGATTGCTAGCCTCACCAGAGAGCTACTGCCGACCACCCGGAACGCAGAGAACGGATCTCACACGTGTAGGGAGGAGTCGGAGACAGTGCCGGCTCTGGAAAACTCGTGTAGGAGAAAAAACTAGTCGACTAACCAAAAAATTATTTTAAAAGATAATAAAAAATATTATGCCAAAAATAAATAAAATATTAGAAGTGTACTTATCTTTAGACGAAAGTCTAGTCGGTGGCGATAAAATTGTCTGGACCTCGAGCTTTTCGACTTGTCATGACGTAGTCGCGGTTGTCGTAGCGTCGTTCTTCGCGGCGATTATTATTGCGACTGATGGTCACAGCAAGTAGGCCAAACAATTTGGTCGATAGTTCGAGCAGGTCGGTGTCGTCGATCTGCCTCCCTTTGTAGCAGAGAAGCGGCGACGTGTTGTCGGCGTGGTCGAAGACGTTGCTAGTGTGGTCGAAGCCGTAGCCAGCGTAGTTTGAGCTGCAGCCAACGTCGGTGAAGAAGTGATCGACACAGATCGGATCTACGCCTCCTTCGCGGTCGTGGTGGTGAAGCTGTTGAAGCTGACGGTGAATGTGAAGCCGCCCGCCATGGCCGCGAAGTCGGGGATGATGGCCATCTTGTTCGTCGGGAGAGCTGTACGCACACCCCCTACCTGGCGCGCCACTGTCGACGAAAGCTGGTCGGCAGTCTACCTTGGGGTATACCCATGGTAGTAGTTTATCGGTAGACGGTGCGCAAGCTACGAACTTGATGGTGACGCAAGACACAGACAAGGTTCTTATCCAGGTTCGGCCACCGTGTAATACCTACGTCCTGTATCTGATTGTATTGGATTGTGTTGAGATCATAATGCGTGACCTGTCCTCTAGGGAATCCCAGCCCCTCCTTATATATCGTGAAGGGACAGAGTTACAAGTCAACTATCCTATTTGGTACAATATCTTGTAGCCTTGCGGTGCACGCCGACCAGCGTCGTGCGCCGCACGTCTTCATCTTGTCGGCCGAGCCATCTTTGATGGTGCGGCACATATAGGCCCATGAGGGTATAGGGGTTTATACCCCCACAATGTGTAGTGCGTTAGCATTTCATAAATATTTTCATCAAAGGAGTAGGTTAGCACTTTACTAGATTCTAATGCATATGCTTAAGAAATAGACCTAGTAGCACTTAGTTTGAAAGATGACCGTGATTTCCTCTCTTGATAGTCGGCTATCTATCCTAAATTTGGTCAAACGCTTCTCTACTCAACTTAGACTAGCAAAGCAAAACCCTATGTTTATATCTTTACCTTGATCACTTTACTCCTTGTCTATCACCATGATCTCCACTTCATGCTTCATCTCTTTGTAATCATGTGGCCACCTTTCCATGCCACCTTGCACCTTCATCACATGTGTTGCTATGCCTAACTCAAATCACTTGGACACAAGGCATTAGCAACTTGGTGTCATTAATTACCAAAACCAAACTTGGGCTATCACATGTTACATTTAATTAAGTGACCGTTCGAGATCAACCATTCACGTTTAACTAATAACACATGCCATCAATCGAGGGCTGCTGGCAAAGCGGCATCAAGCACTGGGCATGGTCTGATGCCTTAGCGTCTACACGTCCAATGCCCCTATTTTCAGTGTAGTGAGAGAGCCAGCGACTCTATATCTTTGGAAGTCTTATAAATACATGGTGGCTGACTCTTGCGTGTTGCTCTTGGTACTTTTACATACTTGACATCCTTGTGAGCCTAAGCAAACACCTCTCGCTCATCTCCTTCATAGATTCACCATCTTTGTGAGATTGTGAGTGATTCAAAGTGCATTTGTCTATGTGATTGCATCTAGTGGCACTTGGGGATCGTTGTAGCTGTAGAGTTCTTATTAATCTTCATGGTTACCGCCACCTAGATGGCTTGGAACAGTGGTGGAGTTATGGCAAGAGTTGGTGATTGTTCTTGGCCACCTCCGATAATCTTGTGATGGGTTATTGTGCCTTCCCTAGTGGAGCACTCGTGGATTGCACGTGTTAGTGAGCTACCTCACTTGTGGATAGGTTCTTGCAGTGTCCGACTGTGTGGACAAGGTTCGTGCTACACACCTTAGCCATCGAACCATCAAGTGTAGTTGACACAACGAGGACTAGCGTGCCGGTAAGCACGTGAACCTCAAGAGAAAAATTGTGTGTCTCAATTCTGATTGATTAGCATTCTCCCCGTGATTGATTGGTTCATATCTTAGTGATTGGTTCATCCCTTACATGGTGATATAAGATCACATTCTCTCCCTTTATATTTCTGCAAAGTAGTGTAATTAGTTTTAGTTGCTAGTTTTGCCTTATGTAGCTTAGTTCACCAGTGTAGCTTGTAGTGACATAGCTATTATGTGCCTAGTGATCTTAATAACTAGAATTGTTGAATAGGTGACTTACAACCCTTGTAGAGCTCGAGCAAACTTGCATTATGCCTTTTATTATACTAATCATTTGCTCTAGTGCTTTGTAGATTTTTTAAATAGGTTGTTCACCCCCTAGCCATATTAGGACCTTTCATGTTTCCTACTCTATGTCGCATATTGTGTTCTCTTCTGTGATTTAGATGGAATTCTATTTAGTATAAACATAGAAGCTTCTAGAGATGTCCCCAAAAGAACAATAGAAGACCTATTTGACTCATCGTAGACCGAACCATGTCCAACAAAGTTTGGTTCCTCGGCCTAGGGACCCCATTCCAATGAGGCATGCTAGACGGTGTTAATTGTGGAACAATTCCACATTGTTTTAGATGTTCACAAAATTCATTGCTCAAATATTCACTGCCAGGATCTAATAAAAAAACTTGATTGTTTTGCCCAATTAATTTTGTACCTTCTTTTGAAATTCTTTGAACTTTTCAAATGATTGAGACCTATGCCTCATTAAAAGTGATGAAGTACTAAAAACCACCTCTAGCCACATTGAGCTCATTCATCCACATACTCAATATGCATGTACTAGTCCCAACAAGTCATTTGCCCTCTCACTTTGACTAGTAAAAGGTGCCTTAGTCATCTTGCCAAATAAACATAATTCACAAGTCTTGAATGATTCAAAATCAAATGAGTTGAGAAGACCATTTTTATGGAACATCTTAATGTGCTTCTCATTTTATATGGCATAATACCAAATAAAAGTTATAAATAGGTTTATACTCAAGATCTAGAACATACAACCCATTCAGCGATGAACATTGTGCATAAAGCATGTTATTCAAATAATCAAAACATATTTGTTCCTATTTATTATCTCATAACCACAAAGCATGAAGAAGATATAATGTTCTTACCCAAAGCTAGAATGTAAAAACAATTATTTGATGCCAAAACTAATCTCAAGGGTAATGATAATAACAAGTATTTAATTACAAAACTAATCTCAAGGGTAATGATAAGTGATTAGTGCTGACAGCCAATGTAACAACCTTTGCTCAATTGCCAACACACACATCTGTCTTGCCTCTTGTAAAACTCCTAATCCTTATTAGTCCATGCAACGATTTGCTATTTGCATGTATGAATCATCGATCGGACTCCGTTCGCTTGTCTTATAAGTGGTACTGTTTCTGCCAGCCAACAGTGTTTTTTCTCTTACAATAAATCAACGAACATTATTTTTAACCATGGGTTTTCAGACAAGCGAACAGACTCACGTATCAAATACCTAAGATTATTTGAAGAAGTAGCAAGATTAATTTCAATAACATTTATACATGAAGTAGATATACTCCCTCCGTCCCATTATACATATCGTTCTAGGAGGAGGAGCAAAAACTAAGGTGGATGAATAAAGACTGCATTAGCCATGAAAGCAATGTTCAATGAAGACGACATGCCTCATTAAATGAACTCCTTTCTACTCCTTCGCACTCGTGAGATTAAAAAAATAACTAATTATATAGTTTATTTATATTTTACGAGATAAATTCGATGATTGAACAATACTTGTCAAATACAAATAAAAGTACTATAATATCTATTTTGTAAAAAAATTTGCAACTAAAACAAGCCCATAGTTGACCACACAGACGTGATGGATGGATAGGGTGTTGTACTCTTCATAGGGCCAGGACCAGCTATAGGGTGGGTCTACCTACGGCTTGAGGCCTAATGTTTTGCAATTTTTTTGAGATTCTTGTCATATCAAATTTTGCGGCATATGCATGAAACATTAAATATAGATAAAAAATAATTAATTGTACAATTTGTCTATAATTTGCGAGATATTTTTTAAGTATAGTTAGTTTATGATTAGACAATATTTGTTTAATACAAATAAAAGTGCTACCTTGTTTATTTTGAAAAAAATGAAAGACAGTAATACTTTTGTTTTTTATGAAGTCGCAGTGATACGTTTTTTTATTTTTTTAGAAACAGTCGCTGTGATATGTGAATCCAGATCCCTCGACTCCTGGCGCGCATCCGTTGACGTCAGTCACGGAGCACGTCGCGCCAAAGAAGCCCAAGACTGACGCCTGCCCAGCCGTCCTGGTCTCCCGGACGCCGCCACGGCCCACGTCACGCACGAGAGAAGAACCCCCGCGAGGCCCGGCGGCCCCGGGCTGCGTCAACGGCACGGCAGTCCCGGCGCGAGCCCCGGGCGGATGGAAGTTCCTTGGCAAGATCGACTGGCCGCGCCGCGGTTCCCGACGCCTCTGGTTCTGGTTGGCAGCCCCGCACCAGCAGTCCAGCACCACGGCTGTACGGCAGAGCTGGATCCCAAGGCGCGGGGTGCGGGTCGGCGTCATATCATATGCCTGGCTGCTGGCGCAGTTTCTGGATGGGAGCAGCGGCAAGCAGGTGAGCACCTGAGCATCATCCATAACACAGCCAAATATTTATAGCTAGGCTTTGTTTTGTTTAGGCTTCACCTAAAAATTAAAAACTTTTCAAGATTCTCTTTCGCATTGAATTTTACGGCACATGCATAGAGCATTAAATATAGATAAAAATAAAAACTAATTGCGCAGTTTGCCTGTAGATCACGAAATGAATCTTTTAAAGCCTAGTTAGGCCTTGTTTAGTTCCAAAATTTTTTGCAAAATCGACACTGTAGCACTTTCGTTTGTATTTGACAAATATTGTCCAATCATGGACTAACTAGGCTCAAAAGATTCGTCTCGTCAATTCCGACCAAACTGTGCAATTAGTTTTTATTTTCGTTTACAGTTAATACTCCATGCATGCGTCTAAAGATTCGATGTGATGGGGAATCTGAAAAATTTTGCAAAAAATTTTGGGAACTAAACAAGGCTTACTCTATGATTGAACAATATTTGCCAAATAAAAATAAAAGTGCTAAAATATCAAAATCCAAAAACTTTTTGAATCTATACAAGGCCTAAGTTTCACCTTAAAAGCCAAAAAAAATTCGTCACATCAAATTTTGAGGCACATGCATGTAGCGTTAAATAAAGATAAAAACAAAAATTAATTGCACAGTTTGCCTATAAATCACGAGACAAATCTTTTAAGTCTAGTTACTTTATGATAAAACAATGTTTGTCAAATAAAAAAAATACTACAGTGTCAAAATCCAAAAACGTTTTGGATCTAAACAAAGCCTAAAATTTACGTTAAAATCTAAAAACTTTTTAAGATTCTCCATCACATCGAATTTTACGGATTATATATAGATCATTAAATATAGATAAAATAAATAACTAATTTTATAGTTTATCTATAATTTGTGAGACGAATCTTTTGAGCCTAATTAGTCCATAATTAAACCATAATTGTCACATACAAATGAAGTGCTATAGTAGTCCGAAAACTTTTTGCAAGAACACTAAACAAGGCCCTAATATAAATCAAGTTATAAAGTCTAGCTATATAATAAATTGTCTTCTATTTATTTATAAATTTTTTATTATTATATATTTATATTCTCTTTCCTATTACTCTTATATATTTTTTTTATTAGGACCCACTAATGTTTATGCTTACGCGCCCAGCTTGTTGCTTATATTAGAGTCAAGCTCTCTTCTTACATCAGCAAAAACATTAATTAGTTTGGCTATAAGCCAATTGTTGTAGTTGCTCTGAGCAATGTTGAGGGTCAACAAAGGCCCTGTTTAGGCCTCGTTTAGTTCCTAAAATTTTTTAGGTTGCAGTATTATAGCACTTTCGTTTTTATTTGACAAATATTATTTAATTATAGAGTAATTAGACTCAAAAGATTCATCTTATAATTTATAGGCGAACTGTGTAATTAGTTTTTGTTTTTATCTAGATTTAATGCTCTATGCATGTGCCGTAAGATTCGATACGACGGTAATTTTGAAAAGTTTTTTATTTTTAGGATAAACTAAACAGACCTGAGTCCTTTTTCTCTTTTCCAGCGACTTTTTCTCGAGTGACCGGCCTTGCCGTGGACGTCCGGTGGGGGAGAGCCACCATGCAGGTGGTGGTCGGGCCGGCCTAACCTGTGGACTGTGGAGGAGTCCTGTCCTGCTCCCGTGCGACGTTGCCGTGTCACTTTCTCAATCCGCCCCAGCCCCGAGGACGGGTTGCGACGACCCTCACATGAGGGCATGATCATTCATGACAGAGGTCGAGCTGATAGTAACGGGATGGTTCAGGCCTTGTTTAGATACACGCAAAAAAAACTTAAAACTTTACAAGATTCTCCGTCACATCGAATCTTGCGGCACATGCATGAAGTATTAAATATATATAAAAAGAATAACTAATTACACAGTTTACCTGTAAATCACGAGAAGAATCTTTTAAGCCTAATTACTCCATAATAAGACAATGTTTGTCAAATAAAAACGAAAATGCTACAGTGTCAAAATCCAAAAACTTTTTACATCTAAACAAGGCCTCAGTGTGAGGCCAGTGTCAGTGATCTGTTTCACTGCACTGTTTTTAAAATAAATCCGCTCATAGAGCATCAATGAAACGAATAATAAAATAATCTTCTCAATGTATGAGTTTCACTTTGTTGTTTCCTAAGCTGGGTAAATCATTTAATTACTGTAAAATGATTGGATCACATGCAAGATGGTGAAACGATTTAGCCCTTAGTAGGAATTTCATCCCGTTTCTCTGCGTGGGAAACGACGCCCGCGGGGTTTTACCATGGTGAAACTACTTTCTTTTCTCTTCTTCGTTTCATACAAAAAGTACGGCTTTACTGACATGATATTCTAATAAATATGCATGATGAAACTCCACTGACCACTAGCCTTAGCTACTGAGTATATCGGAGAATGTGACCATGTGCTCCAGCTGTAAGATTCGGCAGAATTTTGGTAAGGATATGTCGAGGTTCGGCTTGGACCCAAGAAGAAGAGGCTGCTACTGGCAAATTTAAAGGCGCTGTTTGATTGTTCTTTTTTTTACTCTCAAATCCCAACATATCAAATGTATAGATATATGTATAAAATATTAAATATAGACTATTTACAAAACAAAAAAATCTATCTAAAGTGATGAGGACCAGACTCGATCTTCCGAGAGGTAGATGGTAAATTCGATTTGTGGAGATCTCGACATTGGCGATCCGGCTTCAAATCAGACACGATTCGAACCCTGCAACCGTTACACCACTGCTCTGTTGGTTATCAACCAAGCACAACTTGATTGACCTCGCCAAGAAGGCTGTTTGATATGACCATGCCAGCAAGCAAGATGTCACAAGCTCCAAGTCAAGCTACAACCACTCAAGTTTTACCTACACCGACACCAGCTCAAGTCATCGATGGACTGGTTACACGTAGTCGTGCAAAGAAGCTACAACAAGAGGTCCACACGCTACTTTGTGAGATTTATTTTAACATTAATGAGAATTATATACTACCTAAGTGTTCTACCTTGATTGTACTCAGGTATATAGAAGAAGAGAAGGATGAATCGGACCTGAAGAACGAACCAGTGCAAGTTCCATAAGACACTACAAAATGGACCAGAGAGTCAAAAACGGACTAGTGGAAGTCAAGAACGGACCAGTGTAAAGAAATCTTCATAACTTTTTAATCACTAAAGCTATGAAGGCCTATGAAGACTTGTTGGAAAGCTTGTCGAGTCTATTTTCCAATGAATCTAGTGGCGACCAGTTTGGATACTCCATAGTGCCTGCAGACCAGAATTAGTACAGACTGCTCAGAAGGTCAACAGTCTGTCGTGACAGAATGTTGGTACAACTTGTCGTGCAAAACTGTACCAATCTACAACGTATAGCCCTTTGACGGTACTGTTATCATCCACATATCTACCTTTAGTTTATCTATCGTTTGTTACTGTTTTGTTCACCACCTATAGTCCACTGAAAAAGCCACAAAAAAAATCCTATAACCCTTTGACGGTACTGTTTCTTGTGTTTTGTGTTCATCAAGTTGCTAGTCACCCTCTTTACATATATTGTGTTGTGTTTTATTTGTTATCCGTGCCCCTGTTAGTATAAAAAAAAGAGATAAAAAAATCAGTGAAAAAAAATCAGAGAAAAGAAAAGAGAAAGAACAGAAAAAGTAGAAAAAGTAGAAGAAGAGGAAAGGGGTTGTATTGCGGTTTGCTTACTGAAAAAAAATTCAGTTTACGAATTCAGATTCTTGGTGATTTATATACCAGCAACACTATATCATTTGAGCACATCAAATCACTTGATTTTTAGTACCGTAGCCTCCCTTGTTTAGCCACCTATAGCTCCACCAAAAACTGAAACCAGGGCATTCGACTCGTAATCCTTGTGACCTCGGAATCACTTCTGCTGAGCTGCTACACTAGCACAATTCACTAACCTTGAGAACAGGAAAGAGCACTGGTAAGTAAGAGGTGAGGTTGTGTGATTCCACAAATTTACCCATTCCACTATATTTTGCTTTAGTGCTAACATGACAGGATCCAACTCAAGTATTCATGGTAATCGTCATGGAGAGTTGCGCCAAATGGCAGACTCACTCTTGCAGGCCATGGAGAGGATGCTTGATGCACGCATACCTGTAGATGGCCGGAGGGCTCCTCGGTATCAATCTGATGAATCTGCTGCTAAAAATTCTAATGGAGGACATGACCGTTTTAGAGATGGTTGTGGTGGTGGCAGGCGGACTGGTCATCATGGCCAAGATGGAGGACGAGCTCATAGACGTGGTCGTGGCCATCATGTTCATTTTGATGATGAAGAATTTGATAACTTTGATCACGAAGAGGGGTCTGATGAGAATCCCTTTGCAAATGATGGGCTGCATAGGCGGCGAAATGATCACCGGCGGCATGCTGAGCATGGAGATAGAGAGCATCATCATGGTCGTCGTAATAGGAAAGATCCGGACAGCATTGCTCGTGTCAAGTTGAGTATCCCAAAATTCACTGGAAGAGAGGATGCAGATGCATATCTTGAGTGGGCTGAGCAGTATGATCAAATTTTTAGAGTGCATAATCTCTCTGATCAGAGGTGTGTCAATCTTGCTTCAGTGAAGTTCTCTGGTTATGCTCTGACTTAGTGGAATCAGATACAAGAGAATCAACTTGTGTTGGGCCGTGAACATATCAACACATGGGAAGAGATGAAGCAAGTGATGAGAAGGCGATTTGTACCATCAAGCTATCAGCGTGACCTTCGCAATAGGTTACAAATGTTGAAGCAAGGAAAAAGATCGGTTGATGAGTATTATAAGGAGATGGAACTGTTGTTAGTGCGGACTGAAATTAGAGAGGATCCAGAGTCAAAAATGGCAAGATTTTTGGGTGGTCTCAATGAGGACATTGCTGGATTTGTTGAGATGTTTCCATATCATACGTTGCAAGACCTTGTTGATCAAGCTATGCGTACTGAAAGAAATTCAGTAAGAGACACGTGATCAAGCACTGCTTTCGGTGGGGGACGGTCCCAAGGTGCTACAGCTAGGCCCTCCTCATCTAATGCTCCTTCAAAGATGGTGGTTTCTACAACATCATCTCCTAAAAATCAGCAGCGTCCTGCTACAAGCGCAGCAGCCCCAACTGTTGCTTCCTCAGCTACTACTTTCTCTGCACATAGTAGAGAAATTGTGTGCCACAAGTGCCATGGTCGTGGACATATTGCTGCACAATGTCCCAGTAGGAGGACCATGATTGTGAATGAGAATGGTGAATGGGAATCTGAAAGTGATCAAGAGGAAGAAGGTCCAAGATATGATGAGGATCATGAAAACAATGATAATGAGATCCAACCCGATGAAGGTGATAACAACTGCTTTATTTCTCTTCGTGTGCTTAGTGTTACTGCTGCAAAGGAAGAGAATGGCAGCGACACAATCTTTTCTACACTCGAGGCATGATCAAAGAGAAGTTGTGTAGAATTATTGTTGACAATGGCAGCTGCAACAATATTGCTAGCCAAGAATTGGTTGATAGAATGGAGCTAAAACAAAGGCGTCATCCTAATCCATACAAGATGCAGTGGCTGAATGATTGTGGCACGCTGCGTGTGAGCCATGTTGTGACAGTTCCTTTCTCTACTGGGAGGTATAATGATCATGTGCAGTGTGACGTGGTGCGTATGCAAGCGTGCCAGCTGCTGCTTGGTAGACCATGGTTATATGATCGTGATGTTCAGATTTTTGGAAGAACCAACAAGCTGTCTTTTGTGTACAAAGGAGAGCGAATGTATTTGCTTCCTTTGACACCGGAGGAAATCTTAAAAGATGATCTCAAGAAGAAACAGAGAGAGAGAGCGAGAACCACTTAAGAGTGACCCACAAAAATAGTGAGGAAGAGTTTCCACAGCCAAATAAAACCCCACAGCTACAAAGAACCCAAAAACTAGGAAAATAGGGGTTAGTTATGATGGCTAGGAAAGAGGATCTAAAGGAGTTGAGTGAACCTAATGCCAAGTTCTTTGTACTCTTGTACAAGGATACTCTTTTTGCTTCTAACACCTTACCCTCTACCTTGCCAAGTGTTGTTTTTGATGTCTTACAGGATTTCGAGGATGTGTTTCCAGACGAGGTGCCACCAGGGCTGCCAGCCAAGAGAGGGATCGAGCATCAAATTGATTTGGTTCCTAGTGCTTCCCTCCCAAATCGCGCTGCCTACCGCACCAATCCGGAGGAAACCAAGGAAATCCATCGACAAGTGGAGGACTTGATCAAGAAAGGGTATGTGCAAGAAAGTCTTTCACCTTGTGATGTCCCAATCCTTTTAGTTCTTAAGAAAGATGGATCTTGGCGAATGTGTGTGGACTGTCGTGCAATTAACAACATCACTGTGAGGTATAGGCATCCCATCCCAAGATTAGATGATATGCTTGATGAACTTAGTGGTGCCATAATTTTCACTAAAATTGATTTAAGGAGTGGTTATCACCAAATTCGTATGAAAGAAGGAGATGAATGGAAAACAGCCTTTAAAACAAAATTTGGGTTGTATGAATGGTTGGTGATGCCCTTCGGTTTGACAAATGCACCTAGCACGTTTATGAGATTGATGAACCATGTGCTTCGAGCTTTTATTGGAAAGTTTGTTGTTGTTGTTTATTTTGATGACATCTTAATTTACAGCAAGTCCCTTGACGATCATGTAAAACATATCCAATGCGTGCTTGCTGTCCTACGTGAGCAACAGTTGTATTCTAACCTTGAGAAGTGCACCTTTTGTACCGACAAGGTAGTTTTTCTTGGATTTGTTGTCTCAGGGCAAGGTGTGGAGGTCGATGAAGAGAAGATCAAGGCTGTACAAGAATGGATGCCTCCACAGAACGTGAGTCAAGTGAGGAGCTTCCTTGGGCTTGCTGGTTTCTACCGGCGGTTTGTGAGAGATTTCAGCACCATTGCTGCCCCTATGAACGAGCTTACTAAGAAAGTAGTGCCTTTCAAATGGGAAGAAGCACATCAAAGGGCATTTGATGAGTTAAAGAAGAAGCTAACAACAGCTCCAGTTCTTGCACTTCCCGATTTCGGTAAGACTTTTGAGATTGAATGTGATGCAAGCGGAATTGGTATTGGAGGTGTGCTCATGCAAGAATGAAGGCCAATTGCATACTTCAGTGAAAAGCTAAGTGGTCCAACTCTTAATTATTCAGTTTATGATAAAGAACTATATGCTCTTGTTCGGAGTTTGGAAACTTGGCAACACTATCTTTTTCTTAAAGAATTTGTAATACACTCGGACCATGAATCTTTGAAACATCTTAAAGGTCAACTAAAACTGAACCGAAGACATGCAAAATGATGTGAATTCATTGAATCTTTTCCTTATATGGTTAAATACAAGAAAGGAAAGGAAAATGTGGTAGCTGATGCTTTGTCCCGACGTCATGCTTTGCTTACACAACTTGATGCTAAAATTCTGGGATTAGAAAGTATAAAGGAAATATACACTACTGATTCATACTTTGCTGAACTATATACAAAGTGTTGTGATGGAAAAGGATGGGAAAAATATCATGTGCATGATGGATTCTTATTTCGAGCTAACAAACTATGCATTCCAGATTGCTCTGTTCGAATTTTACTTGTGCAGGAAGCTCATGCAGGTGGGCTTATGGGCCATTTTGGAGCCAAGAAGACAGAGCAAGTGTTGGCCGACCACTTCTTTTGGCCAAAGATGAGAAGAGACGTGGAGAGACATGTTCTTCGCTGCGAGTCATGCCACAAAGCTAAGTCTCGTTTGAACCCTCATGGACTTTACACTCCTCTTCCTATTCCTAGTGCTCCATGGGAAGACATATCTATGGATTTTGTTCTTGGATTACCACGCACTAAGCGGGGAAAGGATTCAATTTTTGTTGTGGTTGATCGATTTAGCAAAATGGCGCATTTTATTCCATGCCACAAAAGTGTCGATGCTTCGCATATTGCTGATTTATTTTTCAAAGAAGTTGTGCGCTTGCATGGAGTACCACATACTATTGTTTCTGATCGAGATACAAAATTTTTGAGCTATTTCTAGAAAACTTTATGGGGAAAACTTGGGACACGGTTGTTGTTTTCCACAACATGTCATCCGCAAACGGATGGACAAACTGAAGTTGTGAATCAAGCACTATCAATGTTACTGCGAGCTGTTCTCAAAAAGAATTTAAAACTTTGGGAAGAAAGTTTGCCACACGTTGAGTTTGCATACAATAGGGCAGTGCATTCGACTACTAAATTTTGCCCATTTGAAATTGTATATGGGTTCAAACCCACTGCTCCAATAGATCTTTTGCCTTTACCTGTGCAGGAACGATTGAACTTCAATGCAAGCAAGCGAGCTGAATTTGTCAAGAGCCTTCATGACCGAGCTCGAATCAACATTGAGAAGATGACCAAGATATATGAGAAGCGTGCAAACAAGGGTCGAAAAAAATGTTACTTGAGGTTGGAGATCTCGTTTGGGTACATCTACGCAAGGATAGATTCCCTGAACAATGCAAGAGCAAGTTGCAGCCCAGAGCAGATGGTCCCTTCAAAGTGCTTCGCAAGATCAATGACAATGCATATGAAATTGATCTCCCAAGTACATATGGTGTGAGTACAAGCTTCAATGTCGCCGATTTATCTCCTTTCCTGGGATTGGACGAGTCGAGGACGACTCTTTTTGAAGGGGGGAGGATGATATGACCATGCCAGCAAGCAAGATGTCATAAGCTTCAAGTCAAGCTACAACCACTCAAGTTTTACCTACACCGACACCAGCTCAAGTCATCGATGGACCGGTTACACGTAGTCATGCAAAGAAGCTACAACAAAAGGTCCACGCGCTACTTTGTGAGATTCATTTTAACATTAATGAGAATTATATACTACCTAAGTGTTCTACCTTGATTGTACTCAGGTATATAGAAGAAGAGAAGGATGAATCAGACCTTGAAGAACGAACCAGTGCAAGTTCTAGAAGACACTACAAAACGGACCAGAGAGTCAAAAACGGACCAATGGAAGTCAAGAACGGACCAGTGCAAAGAAATCTTCATAACTTTTTAATCACAAAAGCTATGAAGGCCCATGAGGACTTGTTGGAAAGCTTGTCGAGTCTATTTTCCAATAAATCTAGTGGCGAATAGTTTGGATACTCCATATTGCCTGCAGACCAGAATTAGTACAGACTGCTCAGAAGGTCAATAGTCTATCGTGACAGAATGTTGGTACAAATTGTTGTGCAAAACTGTACCAATCTACAATGTTTCGTGGTGGATGGCATACATTGCTGGAAAGCTCTTGGAGTCTAGTTTCACATCCAAGAAACGGTTCGTCATTTGTACTTCCCAATAAAAAGTTATGGTCAGTTTATTGGAAACTGCTCTGGAGGCCAACAGTCACGCGAAGCCAGTTCGGGAATCCATTCCGAGGGGACCTTTCACATTGCCTTCCCTCAGAAACTCTATTTCGTTTTCATACCTATCTAGGAGGGTTGTTTCTAGTATAAATATCCCCTACTTCTAAGCTGTCAGCAACCTTTGATCATTTGATAAACTACATGATATTCCAGCCGCGCTGCTGAGTGCCTTACTCATCCTTTGTTCTTCCTTGTTCTTCTTGGACTTGTGAAGTGAATCCTCTGGGTTCTCCTACTTCGTGCTCTATGGCTTCCGTTCGGCTGCGTCGTATTGTGTGGATTAGTTCCGGATTGTGGTTCTGCGGTCATTCGGAGATCGAGTCGAAGTCTTCGCGGTTTCAGTGCCTCTCTCCCCGTCGCTTGGTCGCATCCAACCTTTGTCAGGCATAAAGCTAGTTATCCGTTGTTCGAAGCAAGTTATCCTTGTTCTTTTGATCTACTGTCGTGAAGATCGGGCCACCCTCGTACCGATTCATATCGGTAGCCTATCACTGTTCCTAGAAGCGAATCGAAGAACACAAACAAGAAGGTATAAACACGCAATCTGAAATTGCAAATATGAATAACACGAATATCAATGGAGGGTTCAAGAACTCGGTTCCAAAAAGCTAATCGACATAGTGGAGGAGATCAAGAACCCTGGATCACTGTAAAAGGATTTGTCACCACAGTTACAAAGAACGATTCAGTTTCTCGATGGAAAACTAAACTCTAAACAAAACCCGAGTCTAAACAGCGGTGGCTGCGGAGAATATAAAAGAGAGACGTCCTAGGGTTGGAGGCGACCAGGGAGAGGCACCCACAACTTGGGCTTAAGGCCCGACTCGATACATGGCCAAGTTGGCCCAAAATAGGTGATGCAGCACCTTGTCGTGGTCATACAGATTAATCCACGAATGATTTAGAGCTCGGACTGGATCTAAAACGACGGCGTCGTCGTCCCCTTTCCAACGAGTTTAAGATCATCCCATTTCGATGTCGTATGAAGAAATTATGATCGAAACACTGACAACGTGTCTACTGAATTCGAGAGTGATGTGGTAGCTGAGTTGGAGATGAATTGCAACATGAGAAAGACCAATGTATCCAGCGTGGCGATGTCCTCATCATAAATAATAATTTGTGATTTGAATTTGAGGATCAAACGATATTTTTTATAGCAAAACTATTTGGATGTACAAGTGCTGATACTATTTTCTTAAATCAAGTTAAATTTAAAATTAATTGAGTCAGTGAAATGCGAGATGTGTATTTATTTCAAGACAGAAGAAGCAGTTGTGTTTGATGAGTGCACTCCCCGGTCATTAAATTATACTGTTTAGGACAAGATTTATTTAAATCTTATCTTAAAACTAACAAAATCAATAACATTTTATATTATTAGCGTTGCAAGCATACAAATTATGTATAAATGTATATTCCATAATAATTATAAAATGACATAAGTTGAAAGGATTTAAGAAAATGTTGCAGAAGGAATTAGTGTAGAAACCAGGTAAAATTAAGTGTAACATACACATCTGTGTCTGTAACTGGATTTTTAAAAAAAAGAGCATACTCTCTTCATCTCTAAATATTTATCATTATTAGTGCCTGTGCCACAAATTTGACTAGATTTGTAATATTTGTATCTCCAAACAATTGTTTAAAAAATTAGTTTGAAATACGTTTCTAATGATTACTAATTACATACTATAAATATAAATATTTTTAATATATGTCTAATTAAAATTTTTTCTTAAAAACACAACGATAAATATTTAAGAATAGAGTGAGTACCTCACAAAACCCTCTCAGTCCGTAGCCTGATAAACACCAGCAGCCCCCGGATGCAAACGCCTGGCTCTAGCAGGCTCATGCTAACATTTCCATAAATCCTATTAGCGAATCAACGAGCACGTACATTTTTTTTTGATTTAAAATTAACGATATGTTTTTCGCCAAATAACATCATAGATACTTAGAAAATATATGGTGCAAATAACGGAAACTAGCGTGCGATAACGGAAACCGTTATCATTTGTACATGCGGTTTCCGTTATCATTTTTGTATAAATTTTTCTAGTTTGAGCTTGCATCTCAAGTTTTACATGTGATTGCATTTTTTTTGCGATGAAAGAAGAAATATATTAGATAAAAATTAGGTACATGAACAAGTTACAAAACGTTGGGCCTTACATAAATATCCAGAAAACTAATTCTCGTCTAAAATATAGCCACGCCTTGTGAAAAGCTCCGGATGTCAAAACCAAACTTATACAACGATTTTTAGTACGGAGGACCGTATAGCCAAACATTCAACAAAAGATCTGAGAAAGATGTCCAACGAATGACGGCCAACATTCATTTAGATGGGGTTGAGAAACTTATTCTATCCAATGATTTTCTTTTTCTGCCACCAAAGAATGAAGACGATTGATCTGATCGTAACTAGATTGAGGATGCTGACAATAATAACTATGGCGTCAGCATCCCATGTGACTACATATATGAATGTACCGTGAATATACTACAAAGTTTTGATTTTCTCGAATCACAAAATCTATTTTTAAATAGTTTGTATCTTTGCACCATATATTTCTCACGATACTTAATATATGTATTAAATCAATCAAGGTTAATACAGTTAAACCGAAACATTTTTTGTAAAGCTTTAACATTTTTTATCCAATCTGGAACATCAATTTTTCTCTTGAGTTTGGAACAACTTTATGTTAAATATTATATGGGTTTAGGCCCATATATTATTTGATGATAATTAATTATAAGACCTGTAATAAATGCCATACTATAAATGATTTAATACCAAATTGGTTGTTAACATTTTGTTTACTCAACTTAAATAGGCGGCTTATCACAGCTCCTATAGAGAAGTTGAGGAAGGAAAAAAAGGAGGCCACATGCGTGTGCGCCTCCGCTGCCGCTGAGTGAGCGAGCGTGACGCGCGTGTATACGTTTTGCCTGGTGTAAAAGAAAAGAGAGGAAAAACGGAATCCTGCGGGCAATTAGATTTTTAGGACGTTTTGCATGGTGAAAAAGGAAAGAGAAAAAAACATCTCCTTCCTCGGATTCGCGGGATAACTTTCTGGTGGACGTTCGAGGGACTACACTGCGAACCTCTTCCTGCATCGACTGTGGTCCGCTACTTCAAGCAACACACTATGTCGACTAGTGCGAATGGAGCTGTCAGAGCCTTTGGCACTGGTCCCTCCTCTGGATATATTAAATTGTTATATCTTATTTTTAGTATGTCTACAATCATATTTTTCAATGTTTATCACTAGTCTGAGTGGCGATAAAATTGTACACGTGCACATATATGCCACCACTTTGATGATTATATTTTTTTGGATTACATCAAATATTAAAATATCTAAATTTCTAACAATCCAAAAACATGATATTAGGCATGTTTCTATTAGTGGTTTTGCTGTTGTGTTAAAACTAGACAATTTTGATGGTTCAAACTTCAAACTATAAGCGGTGGCACGCAAGAATGGTGTTGTGGTTGACTGCTATGAGTTGTTATCACGCCGCAAAAGGGAAGCCAGAATAATTTACTCCTGAGGAGCAGTAATACCCGATTTTAAGGATAAAACCAGATATACACTATATGTGAGTTTTAAAGGACCTCACATACAGCTACAAATAAGGGGTAATATCAAAGGACAATGCATAAATATATAACGTACTGTTGACGGTCCTTAATACTCACATTTAACCGTCAATTAATCATAGAAAAGGACTTATATGCAACCAACACCAGACTTAGGGTTTTATCTGACAGAATTCCACGAGTTTTGGTGTTTGTCTATTTCTGCAGGGGGTTAGGCCCACACGTCGGGTTTACATATAGATATTAACGTGCCGCGCAATTTTCTATCATCTAGAAGACTCCAGAAGCCACGGGAACGAACGGGAAGCCGAGAGGGCTCAGGGACAGGGCGCCCGCCCACCTTTTCCACCAATCATGATCAACTTTGCGGATCGTGCTCCACCGACCTAAGGGATCAAGGAAAACCGTGCGATTGATGTCGGTTTGATCCGACGGCCCAGATTCATCTAAAAAGACTATATAAGCAAGGCCCCCTGGCCCCTGGAGATCATACCTCTTCTACATAATCAAAGCTAGGATTTCAATTCTTCATCCAAGTAGAGAGGATCCCTCTAGTTCATCTAGTTCTAGTTCATCTAGTTCTAGTTCTAGTTAGTTCTAGTGGTAATCTAGAAAATAGGGAGAGAGAAGAGGAGAGCGGAGGAGGAGCCGGATATGTCGGATCTTCCTCAACTTTATTCTTTTGCAGCAACTGGTTCGTTCTTCATCGTTCTCCAAGTTCTTCAATTCATAATTCCTGAGTTCTTTAATTACTTTTATTTACACTCAAGTTATTTATTGGATTCCCTCTTGCATCAAGTGCTTTAGTCTTTATAACGCTAGAGTAGTAATTAATAGATTAGACGTGGTGTTTAGTCTTGCATTTACCTGGAATTGCACCCAATCCTGCGGATTGTTGTGGTAGCCCTAGGGTAGTGACAGCCCTAACGTTCGACGTATTCCACCTCGTTCGGATCGGTGTTTGTAGGACCGTAGTCAGAGCTTCCTAGCCCCCTTCTCATCTCTTTCTGTGGTTAGTGTTCTGATGTCCCGAAATAAATAATCTTTAAAGTAATTCTTAGATCAACTAGAGAACTCTCAGGAAACTTCCTCTCTTCCCACCAAAAATAATTATATAGTTATCCTTAGGCGATTTTGATTCTTAATTAGTACACTCACGTTCCCTGTGGAAAATCGATACTCTGGAATACTTCCGGGTGAAGGCTACATCGGTATCCGTACGCTTGTGGATTTTTCTGTTTGCGTTTAAAATACCCAACAAGCTTTCTGGCGTCGTTGCCGGGGAATGGTAGCTGTGCTAGTTTCGAACCAAGTCGTCCGTGTATCCTGGTTCTTTTCCTTTTTTACCACACACACCTTACCATTTTCACCACACCACATGGATTTCACTCTAAACATTAATGAGCATGGAATTTATTTCATAGCCACTTCATATACTCCATGCTCATATGCAACATCTTCCCAATCTTTCGGTCTCTCCAATATCACCACATTCGAGATCTCCATCCCCCTCTTCCTTTCTATTTATAAAAACTTTAAAAGGGCGGTTGTCGATGCATATGTCTATAATAAGTTTTGTAGATCTCGTTGAGTTGATCTTGATATAGGTCAGCGTTGAAGGGAAAACCACTTCGCCGACATAAATCGATAGTTTCCCAAGGACAAGCTTAGTGTCCTAAAATAAGCGCTGATCGGATCGTAACATGAACTTTTAATTATTTGCAACATTAACTTGTGTATTGAGCATATAAGGATAATCGTAAAAATATTCCTTCGGGTATTCTTGTCACTAACCTTTCCAGGATTGGAGCAAGAAGATCGGATGAATGACAAGCACAAGGTATGTCCAATCAATCATCATACAACATTAAATTAAATTCATCCAAACTTGAATTTTGCAAAATTCAAGCTTGGGGGAGTACTTTACATAAAAACATCATTTGCCATGTTGCTATGTTGGTTGTCCTTACCTTTGGGACATGCTCAATTTGTTAAATACTAATCACACTACTTCATCTCCACTTGAGTAGATCTCTATAAATGCTCTCATGCTACCTTTATTTGCTTTAGTATATGTCTAGGTTTGGAGTAGTTTCATTTATCTCTTAATTAAGCATGGTGCTTAGTTTAGGAATGATGATCTTACTTCCAAGGGATTTTAAATTAAGCATGGTGCTTAAGTTAAAATGCCCTCCTAAATCAAATTAGACATGGTGTCTAGGTTGATTTTTGAGCCGATAGTATGCTATAATAGATATTGGATATTTTGTTGGACTAACCCCTGCAGGAAAACTTTCAATATCGACCTGGGAAGTCCTGAGATAAACTCACATTGGAGACAAAGAGAGAGACACATGAAGTTTAACAATTTACACAAGGAAGGCATAGCTCACAAGAGATGATCCATGGAGGGTGCCACAAACACGATGCATAACCGCTAAGAAAGGAAAGCTTCCACAAGGTGATATTGTACCATCATTCTTCAAGTAAGGTAACATCTTAAGGTACTTGACTATCACTTCTATAAGCTTCTCCTTGGTTCTAGTGTTCACATGAATAAAAGAGACAAACATGTATGATTTACAACTCTAGATTAACCAACCCAGTCGATTCAATATGTTTAGTCCTTCCACCTTTGTGATCCCACACTCCTAATCGTATGAACTAAAATGTTGCACACGCAATCTTTGGAAGATATATAAAAAAAGATAAGTATAGATAGATTATCTTTCCATAAGGTTGAGCAATCTGCTCTAACAAATATTTTAAATGCTACACTCATGATCTTATTATCCATTAACTTTGTCTTGCTCACTATGCTTAAGGTTAGAGAAGAACAAATACACTTTTAGTTCTGTTGGTGTTTTCCACCAACAGAGCCCATGCACTTGATCTCTGCCTTGTCTCTATGAGTAGGTACACTTTGAGCAAAATATGAAGGACTTTTACAACTCCCAGACTCCACCAAGTGAAGAACCTAGATCTACGAGCACAAACACACTGGAGATACTGGACACTCAGGCGATCACTGCCCTGAGATGCTTGAGGACGTAACTACTGGAGTAACCCCGTTATGGAAGTAATTACTGACCTTCTGCCGGTCAAGAGAGACGATCCAGGACGCCACGTCATCCCGATCTCCATCGGCATGGTGGACTTCCTAGAAGCACTCTGCGACTTTGGTTCCAGCGTCAACATTATGCCCAGGGTACTCTATGAAAAATTCTTTACACATCCTTTACTAGAAACAACCATGTGTTTGCAGCCTGCAGATCGGACACTAAGTTCTCCAAAGGGAATATTGAAGAACCTCTGCGTCTGAGTTGGTACTTTGTACGCTCCAGCGGACTTCTTGGTAATAGAGACTGGTACTGATGAGAGGGCACCCATCATCCTAGGGAGGTCATTCCTGAACACCTCAGGAGCTGTCATCTACGCTAGTGCTACCAAGATCAGTTTCTACATCAAGGGGAGGAAGGAGACGTTTTCCTTCAAGAACAAGACTACACAAATCTCAGAGCAATCCCGACATGAACCAAGGAAGAGGACCAATAGGAGGAACGGGAACAAGGAAGTGTGGACCGAGTCAGTTAAGATGGTCACTGCAGTTCAAGGAGGTCAAGATCGTCGACTTAAGTCATCATTCCTGACCAAAAAGGACGACCCAGCTCTAGATGGCAGATCAGACATTCCGAAAGATTAAAGGTTATTGACATGGGAGAAGACGAATACGATCCACCCGTCATCCTTGGAAGACCGTTCCTCAGCACCGTTAAAGCAATCATCTACATTGGAACCGGAGAAGTCCACATGCACTTCCCCTCTGAGAAGGTACCGCTATTTTACTGACCCTAACTATATAGTTGAAGACCCTAAGCAGGTCAGGACAAGAAGAAGATGACACAACCGCCACCAGAGGAGGCAAATCAAGGACGGATGGGCAGACTATGAAGGAGAAGTAGTAAGGTCTAAAGACATACAACTTGAACATAACTGTCCTGAGGAGACCGTAGCACCGAGTTAGGTGTGGAGAGAGAAGATAGTTATACACAAAGTGGAGACGCTGCTGGAATCACCGACTACGCCATCCAGCAAATCCCAGGACGACTGAGAAAATGGAGAGTCCCGTTCGGAGGACTTAAAAACACAGAACGCCTTGCCAAGAGGTAAACTTGGTAGTTATCTTTTTTCTTTTAATTATTTAAAATAGTTTGCTTAGTTAATCAGGTTCATATCATCGTGAAAAGAAAATAAAAATATTAAAAATAGTAAGCCCCATGTGAGTATGCTCATGGCATAAACCCATAAGTACATTCACTGTGGTGGCGTAAAAATGAAATAAATATATTCCTGTCCTATAAAAATAAAATTATAAAAATAGATTTATGATCCTACCAAAGAAAATAATATTTATTAGAGGAAGCTCAATATGATAAAGGCTAGATATTTGTGCTAACACTTAACTAGTTCTACAAAGCTTTGTTGTCTATTTGAGCTCTACAGAATTCAAGGATCAAAGAAGACTAGCTAACGGAGGACATCCTAATCGCTGTCAGGGTGCTGCTGACATTCAAATACACCTCCGCCACCTGCTAGCTACATCAGAAAAAATTACGTCAAAATCCAGCTTGGGGGAGAGCACTCCCATTTATCCAGCTAAGTGTTCTACTCACGTTTATACTTTACTCAAATAATAAAAAGATGTATAATCATAACAATCCAAATAAATATTTTGTGCTTATATATATATCTCTTTGCTTAGTTTGCTAAATAAATAAATAAATAAAATTTGCTATGAACCCTCATGATAAGCTCTCACATGGAAATGATGAATAGTTGCTCTACCATGACTAGTTCTCAAAATTGAAATCTCTCTCAGGTTTAGGCATGACTGTTATTAATTAAAATTTGCTCTAAACCTGAACTTGTGGAAAGAGTACTTGATCTAAAGTCTAAGTCGTTAACGGATATGATATGGGAAGGTTGAGCTGCTGTTTATCTGTTCCTAGAGATGCTAGAATTCTGGAGGATTTTATCTTTGAAAATCTTTAAAATATTACATGATGAGTTCCTATATGATGAGAGTTTAAATTCCTACCCCAGCCACATACACATGCTTATTAGACTAGGAACCATACATTTACTTTTTACTGCTTATGAGCATTGAGTGTGGTCAAGCTGTGTAGACCCTTAGGAGCTTGTCATGTGGTTAAATCAAGATTCACTTGCACGTCCACTCACACATGCTGCTTCTACTCTGGAAGTACGCATCCACATATACCCACCCATTTCCATCTTCAGAACCACCCAAAAATATTCTACTCCTAATCCGGGAGAGAATAGCCAAAAACATTATCCTATCCCTGTTATTCCCCGTGAAATAAATGTTCAAGATATTTTGGGTACTACCACTTGCTACATTCCAGGAGGGTGAGTGCTCTGAAAAAAAGAAGATATGAGGAAATAAAAAGGGGCATGTGCCCGGAACCTCGAAAGAAAAGAAAAAGTGAGACGAGAGGTAAAAATGGACAAGTGTCCGACAGTAAAATTAGGGGTACAAGATACCCACCTGAGAGAAAAGAAAAAGAAAATATAGAGCATCTCATTCTCCTCAAAAAGTTTCAAAAGAGCAAGAGAGGTATGTATCCCCTCAAAAGAGCACAAGTAGAATTAGACTTTCACCATTGTTATCACCATCATCACCATACATCATTCATTCGCCACACATGCATGTCTTGATTTGACTTATTGACTTGTTCTTCTAGATCCATGGTTTGACTATGCAATAAATGTCTTGTAAGTATTAGTTGTCTCCCACCTATGAGCTCCAGATATCAAAATCTTATTAGAGTAGGGTGAGAGAGAAGGCAATGCCACTATGCCTCATACCAAAAATACCACATACTTTGAGAGAAGGCATACACCATTACTGCCTTGGTAAGGATCTAGAAATACCACAAAAGAGAGACTAGAGAGAGTCATACAAGGAATCTCTGAGTTTTATTTGAAAATCTGCAAAAACTCCAGAGCTATAGTTAATCGAAGAACAAGAGATATGGCGCTTGACTAGACCGTTCTATCTTTTAACTCCTCAAGACACAAGTGACGGTTGCAAGCCCCATGGTGGAAGGTAAAATAAGTAAGTTTAAATCTTAACAGTTTACCCTAACCCAGAGATGAGATCTTGTTTGAACGCATGTGTACCTTTAAGGCATGAAACCACTGCAGAAACTCTTGAGTTCATCTTTGCTCAGGGACGAGCAAAGGTTAAGCTTGGGAGAGCTTGTTGACGGTCCTTAATGCTCACATTTAACCGTCAATTAATCATAGAAAAGGACATATGCAACCAACACCCAGACTTAGGGTTTTATCTGATAGAATTCCACGAGTTTTGGTGTTTATCTATTTCTGCAGGGGGTTATTAGGAAATACGGAAGAAAGGCCCACACGTCGGGTTTACATAGAGATATTAACGTGTCGCACAATTTTCTATCAACTAGAAGACTCCAGAAGCCACGGAAACGAACGGGAAGCCGAGAGGGCTCAGGGACAGGGCGCTCGCCCACCTTTTTACACCAATCATGATCGACTTTGCGGATCGTGCTCCATCGACCTAAGGGATCAAGGAAAACCGTGCGATTGATGTCGGTTTGATCCGACGGCCCAGATTCATCTGAAAAGACTATATAAGCAAGGCCCCCTGGCCCCTAGAGATCATACCTCTTCTACAGAATCAAAGCTAGGGTTTCAATTCTTCATCCAAGTAGAATCGATTTTGATTCTTAATTAGTACACTCACGTTCTCTGTGGAAAATCGATACTCTGGAATACTCCCGGGTGAAGGCTACATCGGTATCCGTACACTTGCGGATTTTTCTATTTGCGTTTAAAATATCCAACACGTACTTAGTATAAAAGAGATAACCTTTGATAGCAAACAGCGGATAGACAACTCCAAACTTTGGGTATTAACTTCACTCTACAGGATCCAACTGACTGGTTGAGCATAAGCCTAAAACATCTCCTGAAGTATGGGGGAAATAGCAAGAGTGAGTCCATGTCGAACTCCACAAGTATAGCAACTAGATTGTATAGCTTCCACAATCTCATGATCAATGTTACATAAATAATGTAAAGCATTAAATAATAAATAATGAGTATCTTAACACAACAAGAGTCATCACCCTTAATGCAAGAATCCTCAAGGCCGCTCTTGACCGTGAGCACGGCTAGTATACCAGTTTTAACACTCTGCAGTGGTTGTACATCTTTACCCATGAGTCATGATTTACCCTTTCGCCCGAGGTGATCAGCCTTTTAACCCACTACCAAGGAAGGTCGGCAGGGATCACTATGAAGCTTTTCAAAAGTTCGTCTAACATGTTAGGGCCACAAGGTTTCCCGGGCGCGCAGATATAGAGCCCCCCTTCCAATGGCACAATGACTCACAGCCTATACACATAAAGATAGAGGCCACACTATACCTAAAACGGTTAGGCCCCTCTAGCGCCCTTTCGAGTAACCTCTAACAAGCATAGAAAAGGTCTTCATACTGAGCTAAAGCTAGAGCCATTATAGCCCTTATGGTTGCACTGTTATCCTGGTTATTACTTACAGATAAATCATCAAGTGGCTAAAAAGTCATTTTTATCATTTATTACTTAACATTAATCTAGTCACAGGATCATGGCCACAGAAATAAAATCCAAATGCTATACTTGCCTTAATCCAATTGCTATTGTTGATCTTCCTAATTGTCCAAGTACTGATCTTTCTTGTTGTAGCACTCTTGATCACCACAAATTATTCACCGTCTATTCTCAGTCACCAATCATCAACACACACAATCGGGACCAAACATACACGAAGCAAACAAGGCTATAATTAGAACAGTACACCAACAATAAAGAAAACAATAAGAAAAAATTATAAAATGATTCTACACATCGCTACGAACATATAGTCACGAAAAACACGCTAATCAGAGTTACGGTGAATAAGAAACGACTACTGGGACTTTTATATTGTATAAAAGAGTAAGCTCGTATGCTTGTTATTTTATTTTGGTAAAACCATATAAATAAATTATTAAGACCATATTAGTTAAAATATAATTTAATTCAAAAGCTGAGCTGAAGCTACTCGTGTTTAGTTTATATAAACATTATCATATAATTTAATCAAGTTAAATGTTATCATTGCAAATTATATAAATATGTAAAAGCATCTAAATGAATTGTATATGATGTGTTTTTAATCTAAATAGATTATAAATTAGAAATATATTTATGTTAGTAATTAATCATATTAATATTTATGTATTTGACACCAAGTATAAACATATATTGTTGCTTTTATTACAAACTAGTTTCATGCAAATTAATCAAGCTAATATTAATATCTTAATTATAAACACGTCATGAGACAGGTTAAATATCACTGCTAGCATGTAGATTATATCGGCGAGAATCTAACGCAACTAACTCGGAGTCCAAACGAATAAACAATGGCTAATTTCATCTTAGTGGCAAAACTGTAAATTGCGTCATCTTCTACTTGGGCTGTGCAGATCGTGGCCTCCATAGCCAGGGCCTGTTGAAGCTTCGGCCGTGGGGAAGTAAATGCAAGGGCCCTAGCTTGGCGCAGTAGCTGCAACATCTGTAAAAGGCGAAGGGCCTCCACGACAGTCAGCATTCGGATCGCAGCTACGTGCAGACAAGAGGCAGGCAACGAAGGGTGTCTGCCTTATCTCGGCGAGAGTACTCCTGACATCTACGGCTTCTCTCGGAGTGCGGCAATGGCAATAGCAGATCAACACCTTGATCAACATATGCAGCAAGAAATCATACACATGCCCAGCACCAACACCGGCGGCTGATTAGTCTATGCCTCTTCAGAATTGGCGTGAACCAGCAGAGCAGTAGATGGACTTCTACTCCTTGATACTCGACGACATATAGGAAGCAACAACTTAGGACCGTCTAGTCTTGTACGTAGGGAACTAGGGATCAGCAACAGCTTTTACAGAACAAAATCTCCTGCTCCGTCTCGATGTAGAACTCGTGTAGAACACGTCGAGTCACTGATCGATCAATCATGGAAAATCGACGAACAACTAATTAATCTCGACGGCGGTGAACCGAGCATTGGCAGCGGCAGCTAGGGCTTGGGCGACGCTGTAGCTCGGGCGAGGTGTCTGCGTTAGGGTTTGGGGATGGGGGCGACGCGGCACCTGGGCTACCTTATATATGGGCGTAGACGTCGAGTCTAGCTCGATCACGTCCAGAGGAAAAGGATGCACGGTTTACGTATCCAAAGTGGTAGTAGATCAAGGTGCGGGCCGTGACAGAGAGAGAAGAGGGTGCTAAGCTGGGCTTCAGATCAGGCTACGGCAGGGAAGAGCAGGCCATGCCTGCTGGCCGTGAAAGAGAGCAGACTTTTCCAATTTATTTTATTTTTCTTTCTTTATTTCAATGTCATTTCAAAAGCAATTTGAATTTAGTTTAATTTGTTTTTTTTTGTCAAACCACTCATCCAATTCCAAGTAAATCAAATGCAAAGGCGACATATATGCTCAAACATGTTTCTACCTTATGACATATTTTTTTTGAACAAAAAAATATTATTTTTCCTAGGTTTTATGAGCAAAAAAAATACAAGATTAAATAATTTTTACTATATTTCAAAAGGAGTAAATTTTAGGGTGTTACAGGAACAAAAGTTCGTGGCGGCCGATAACCTCTTTTGAGACGTTGTGATCAGTGCACTTGATAAAAAGTACATCGAGAACTACATTATTTGCTCCATTGCTAAGAAGTTATGGGATACGCTTGAGGCCAAGTTCGGGATTTCGGATGCTGGTAGTGAGTTGTTCATAGAGCAGCTGTTTAATTACAAAATAGTGGACAACCGTTCTGTGATTGAACAAACACATGAGATACAGGCACTAACAAAAGAACTCGAACAATTCCCATGTGTATTGCCTGAAAAGTTTGTGGCAGGCGATATAATTGCTAAGCTACCACCTACTTGGAAGGATTTTGCTACTTCTCTAAAATACAAGAGAAAAGAGTTTGACCTTGCCGAACTCATAGGGACTCTTGATGTTGAGGAGAAGGCGAGAGCAAAAGGCACACATGGAAAAGACGTTGAGTCTTCTAGTGCCAATGTGGTATAGAAGAAAAAGCAATATGCATTTCGTAATAAGAAAAAGAACAAGCAAGAGAACAAACAGAGAACAAATCCGAAGCCAAAGCAAACAACGACTTTTAACAAGAAAAAGGCAGATAGAGGCTGCTTTGTTTGCGGTAGCGATGACTATTGGGCAAGTTCTTGCCCATACCACAAGTTTAAGTGAGAAGAGAAAAAGTCAGTGAACATGGTTGTTAGCGAGGCTGAAGGAGGAACATCTGGGTATGGTAATTATTTATCCACTATTTTTTAGTCTGTCATTTATCTGAGTGGTGGATGGATACTGGGGCTAATGTACATATATGTGCTGACATCTCTTTGTTTTATTTTTATCAGGCCGGTGACACTAGAGCCTTACTGATGGGGAACGCCTCTCATGCGTGTGTTTTTGGTGTTGATATGGTCATTCTAAAGTTCACTTCCGGAAAGACGATGCTGATGAAGAACGTGTAGCATGTTCCCTCCATCAAAAAGAATTTAGTTAGCGGCTCTCAGCTTTGCAAAAATAGCTATAAAATTATCTTTGAGGCCAATAAAATTATACTTTCTAAGTTTGGAACTTTTATTAGTAAAGGTTATAATTACGGAGGCTTTTCCGCTTCTCCATGCTTGATGTGTGTAATAAAGTTGTGAACCTACTATTATTTTGGAGTCGAATATTTGATATTCACGATTTTATCATGTTAATTTTGGTTGTTTAACGCGGCTAGCAAATATGAATTTAATTCTAAAATTTAATTTAGTCAAATGTTATAAGTGTCACGTGAGCGTGTAATCCAAGGAACCTCGTAAGCTCACAAGTCTGTAGAGGCGAGTAATTTGGTACCATTAGAACTAATCTATTCTAATCTATGCGAGTTGAATGGTGAGTTGACTAAAGGTGACAGACGGTACTTCATCACATTTATAGACAATTGTACTAGATTTTGTCATGTGTACTTACTAAAAACAAAGGATAAAGCATTGTATTATTTTAAGACCTATAAAACTACAAATGGATTTCTGGTGGACGTTCGCAGGACTGCACTGCGAACCTCTTCCTGCATCGACTGTGGTCCGCTAATTCAAGCAACGCACTATGTCGACTAGTACAAATGGAGTCATCGGAGCCTTCGGCAATAGTCACTCCTCTGGGTATATCCTTAAAATGTTATGTCTTATTTTCAGTATGTCTACAATTATATTTGCAATGTTTATCACTAGTCTGAGTAGCGATAAAATTACACATGTGTACATATATGCCACCACTTTGATGCTTATATGTTTTTGAATTAAATCAAATATTAAAATGTCTAATTTTCTAACACTTTATTCGCTTATTAGCTAATTTTTTGCTCTCATGAATCTGTAACACATGCTTTTTATGAAGCTATAAATAATTTCTATATAACATGTCATTTTTTATAATGTTTGTTAACTTGCATACTTGGAACAACTTTGTGTTCATGAGTTTTCCCTCTTAGGCTAGATGGGCTTGATCAACAAATTGAGCAAGTTTTAGCTAGTTAGATTTCTTTTTTCTACAATCTATATATTTATTCGGATTTAAGTTCTAGATTTGATGTAGACGCTTGAATTTATCTATCCAGAATTTGATGATTACTTCATCATCATTCTCAAGATCTACTGGTTCGTTTGTCTTTCATAGGTTCGTAAGGATAGAGTGTGTAGTCATGCATGCATCGTACAATAGCCTCAGGTCCATAGTGCATTAGTGGAAAATTATAAATACTACGTGTATGCGATTGTAACTTTATTAATCTCAAGATCTGTCAACTGGATCTTATCTTTCTGAGGGTCATAGAGGTTGAGTATGTGCAGTAGTGCACCTTGTACAATAACGCTATTGTATAATTTAGTGGAAAATATATAAGGAATAAAATACTATGCGTTTTGTATGCGACTGCAACTACATATGTTGCCGATCGCTGGTGAGCTAATCTCAATCTATTCTGGTGCATCATGGGCTCATGGCCCATTAGACGCTCAGACCACTTAGATTTTCCACATTTTCTGACCCACTTATATGAAACGCACTTACAATCGGGAGGCCCACGTTACAACGCTATTGCCAAGTCTCATCCGATAGGATTCTTTTTGTTTCTCTTTTTTTTTTCATGTCTCCTACCCCTTCGTCCCTAAATAACAATCATAGTTGATGTGCATATCACAAATTTAACTTAATTTTGTAAAAAAATATATATGCAATATTTGTATCTCTAAATAAATTTATTAAAAAAATTAGATTCAAAGATCTTTTTAATCATACTAATTATATATCATAAAATTAATATTTTTAATATATATCTAGTCAAAGTATTTTATTGAGAAATAAAAATAATAGATATTTAGAGATAGAGGAAGTACATTCCGATCTTCTGATATCTCTGCTATATTTCAGGCTATGGCAGCCCATGCCCCTCTAGCATCTTCTCCAACTCTGGCGTCTTCTCCAACTTTGGTGAACGACGCAACGTGGAAGGAAGTAAGGAAGAGAGAAGAAAGAATGGACTAAGAAAGAAGAAAGAGAAAATTGAATCGTTTGATCTGGAAGGATGTCTATATCTGAAAGGATATTTATCTTTAGGTGCTTGTAAAATAGCAGCTTTTTTTTCTCGTATCACATGGGACAAAATCTTGCACTCATATGTAGTCAACACCACGTTACAAAAATTGCGTGGATACGAATCTATCGTGAAAACCTGATATACCATTTAGGAAATATAAACCATATTCCATTTTGCATGCCATTTTTTAAGAATATTTTACATGTCGGTTTATGAGGCCTGAAATGTATTGTTCTGAGCATCCCCAACTGTTTGACAAATAAACTTTGCAATTCATATATTTACAAAAAAGTCTAAAAATATATCTATCCAACGGTTTGACAATTGAGCTTTACAATTTGTTAACTTGGCAAACAGAGGAGAAGAACTCGCATGTATGTCAAGCCCCTCCGTGCTTGACATCGCGTCCCTCGCGCGAAATCTGTCGCCCCCACGCGTGGTCGCGCAACTACTCCCTCCTCCCGCTGCTAGTTTTTTTTTCCATGTCATTAATGCTAAACCGTTAGAGATTGTCTTTTTTCACTTTTGCTATTATTTGGGACTTGGCAAACTCTCTTATTTATCAAACAAACTATGCAAAAGCGGTTGGGGATGCTCTAACGTCATGCGAAGGTATATGTTAAAAGAGTGAGAGGCTCATGCCGGCATGCATAGGTGTTTGAAATGCACTACTCTTTTGGAATACAATTCTTTGCATACGTCCTCGCGCGATCCTAAAAATACAAGGTATCAGAGGTTTACATTTTATCTTAAATCATAAAGGCTCTTCGTCCAAAAGTACAATGTATCGAATGTCTAAAATTTATCACGAATTATAAGCTAAGGTAGCTTATGTTGTTCAACTCTATCTACACATATTTGCCTTTTTAACTCCATCTATGCATGCTTTTTAAACACCATCTTGCTCCAAATAACTTATGCAATTAATATCTGAAATCAATGACATGCACGTATACATTCTTAAACAATGTATTACTAATAAATTTAACAATTTAACAACATATTGACTAATTAGCGAGGAGCATATTATGCTAGTCTTTTGTTAGACTCTTTATCTAGAGTCCGTTTGATACAAGAGCTAGTTTCTAGCTAGCCAAAAAAAATCCTAGTTCCTATTTTTTAGCCAAATCTTCAACTAGCTATAGGTCAATCTCAATGTATGTTTCATGAGAGTGTCATGCACATTAAATAAGGTGTCACATAAGCAAAATTGCTGACTTGGTAGGGTCATTAAATGAAGAAGTTTCATTAGATAAGAGCACTAGTACAGGGAAGGGCTTTAGCCCCGGGCCGTAAGCGCCTTTAGGCCCGGCTACGGAACCGGGGCTAAGGTTTCGGGACTAAATGTCCCACCTTTTGTAACACCAAAAAATTTTGTTTCTTTTAAATAGATGAAATGAATTTAAATGAATTTATTTTGTGAGCATTTTCACTATAGGAAAATAAATAAATTTGGAGAAATTAAAATTTGTTATAAACTTAGAGAAATGTTTATGTTGCATTCATGCCGGAGCATTTCTTTTGTGATGATTGATTGGAAAACAAAGTGATTCTTTTATTTTCTTTTTCCTGCTCAAAATCTCAATTGGAAAAAATTTGGTTTTTAAAAAAAAGGAAAAAAAAAGGAACTTTTTTTTCCCCTTCCTTTTTTGGGTTGGGAGGCCAAGAAACCCCCCCCCCCCCCCCCCCGCGCGCCCCATCTCCTTCTTGGGCCGGCCCAGCCGCCTCCCCCTCCCTTCCCCCTCTCTCTCTCACCCGCTGACAGGCCGGGCCCGCCTGTCAGCTCTCTCTTCCCCAAACCGCCGCCCGCTTCTTCCTCTCTCTCGGTTGGAAACCGCCAGGCCGCGCCCACCCCGCTCCCCCCACGTTCCCTCCCCGCGCCTCGGCTTTAAGTTGGAGAAAACCCCGCGCGCCCGAGCTTTCTCCCCCTCCCCATTTTCTTCTCTCCCTGCCTCTGCTCCTCCCTTCTCGCGCAGAAAACCGTTGCCGGAGAAACAAGCGCCGCCGCGCGTCGTTCCTCCATTTGGAGCCCTTTTCGCCGCGTTTCGTCGCATTGGTGAGCCTCCTCTTCCCTCCCGCTCTCTCCCCATCCAATTCCCGAGCGAATTGGGGCTTTCCAGCGCCCTGGCCATGCTCGCCGGAGAGCTTCATGGCCGCCGGTCATGGAGCGGGCAGGGCGGGCTCTCTCCGGTCGCGCCGAGGCCGGGAGCGAGTTCCCCTCATCCTCCTCTTTCTCTAGAAGCTTTCGGATCGGAAAACCGCGGCCTGTAGCCCTCTCGCGAACTTCTCCGGCGACCTCCTCCTCGTCGGCCATGGCAGCGCCGCCGCGCCCTCCTTCCCCTCCGGCCAGGCGCGCCGCCCCCTTCTCTCTCCCCTCCCCCCTTCTAATCTTGGCCGTTCATCAGGAGATCGACGACCCTCAGCGCACCGTACCCCTTCGCGGGTCGGTTTTGCTAAAGAACCCCCCTGGAATTTAAGTTTCGAGCCGCAGTCCTTAGCGCCTTCGAGTGAAATACGCTTTCTCTGTTAGAAAACGTATTATCCGTCGGTTAGGTCAAAATACGCTTTCAGGAAATTACAGAATTGCCACTGAACTTGTTTTGGCCATAGAATATTTGTTATAGCTCCGATTTGACCCGTTCGAATTGCGTTAGATTCGTAGTTAAATTCTCTACATGATAGTACTGCTGTTTCTGTAGTTTGCCACTTTTTATTTTCAGGGTTAGGTTTAA
The DNA here is from genome assembly GCF_000003195.3 of Sorghum bicolor. NCBI lineage: Eukaryota > Viridiplantae > Streptophyta > Magnoliopsida > Poales > Poaceae > Sorghum > Sorghum bicolor. The sequence goes on from NC_012878.2 coordinate 42,760,665, forward strand.
TTAATTAATTGCCTATAGGAAATCGCCGAAAAAGTCGTAACTTGGTCGTTTTAGCTCCGATTTTCGTGATCTTCGTATCTATGTGGTCGTAGCGAATCGTAGGTTCTGTTTTTAATTATTTTATTTCATTGTTGATCTGTTGGTGTATTGTTCTAATTAAATGATTGTTTGCTTGTATGAATGAACCTGGATGCGTGTTGTTGTGTGGTACCGATCGAGCGCAGACGGTGACGTGTCCGCGGGTGATCCATTTTACTACGAGGAGCAGCAGGACCAGCAGCAGTTCCCCTTCACTGAAGGCAAGTATAACATGGGTTTCCCTTGTACACCTATTCACTTAATTAATTACGCATCTGCATGTGTCTAATTTGGTAACCCTAAGGACATCCTAGCTACCTGACTATATATTTATGACACCTATGGGTAGAATGCATGTGGGTAGCTTTGCTAGTGCTTTAATTAATTGAGAATTTATTATCACTCTGACTTTAATGAATATGATGATAAATGTTGGGAAAAAGGGCTATGGTGCAATTGACTTCGGTCGAGTTGACCTAGACCCTCCGTAAGGACTTCTCTGTAAGCGACAATCTGGGACTTACAGTGCAACCGTGATGGTTATATGGCTCTAACTTTAGCTCAGTAATAGGATCTCATCTAGCTGGTTAGAGGTTACCCGAAAGGGCGCAAGAGGGGCTTGCCACTTTGGGAATAGAACTGCTTCTGTTCCTATGTGTATAGCCGTGATGGAAATGTGCCATAGGAAAGGGGGGTTCTCTATATCTGCCTGCCGAGGAAACCTCGCGGCCCTAACTGGTTAGACGTGGCCTATGGAAGGCTTCATAGTGTTCCCTGCCCGCTCACCTTGGTAGTGTTAGTGGGTCTTGCAAACCCCGGGCATATGGGTAACACGACTTACGGGAAAAGTGCACACCTCTGCGCAGAGTTTGATCAAACTGGTATACTAGCCATGCTCTCGGACATGAGCGGCCTTGGACCCTTACAGAATAGTTGGGTGTGGATGGTTATGGGGAATAACTAATGAAAATCTGACGCATTGATCGTGATGATTAATGTGGTTTAACCGTGATGGTGATAGTGTTAGCCGTGAAGGTTAACGGTGTTATTATCATGTACTCATTTGGGCTAATTGGGAGCTTAAGCATAATTGATGATTAAATAGGATTAAAATATTGGCCAATTAAAATGCTAACTGCAGTAGCCAGTGTCTGACCTCTTTGAGCCGCATAAATTCCTATGTTATGCTTGCGGAGTACGAGATGTACTCACGCTTGTCTTTATCTTTCTTTTTGACAAAATCCCGGATGGGTAGCAGATGGCAGCTTCTACGAGGAATTTCCTGAGGACTTCTAGGTTGGTGATCCCCCAGTCGGTCGTCCCTGTGTTGGAGTTATCTTTCATAGCTAGTATGAGTTTATTTTCCGTTTGTCGCAGAATTTGATATATTTGTGTTGTAATAACGTTTTGTAAGACACTTGTTATGATACATTTGTAATTTGTCGACTTGTGTGCGCGACTATTCCTGGGGCGCACATGAGATTATTGTACTCAAATTTATCCTTAAATTTGGGTGTGACAAATTGGTATCAAAGCAAGGCTGACTGTAGGACGCAAACCTAGGTAGAAACAGTCGATTTTAGGGTTCTTATTTTCACTTTATTTATTTCACTGCTCACTTTACTTTCTTGTTATTTTATTAAAAGTTTATATTCTTACTCACTGTTCTATTTATGTAAACATATTGATTCTAATTCTTAAAACAAAATTTATAGATGCCTCGTCGCAGCGCAGCCGCGTACCGTGCCCTCTTCGTCGCCGCCCGTGCTCCGGCAGTTGCACCAGCACCAGCTCCAGTACCTGCACCTGCACCAGTACCAGCACCCGTACCTGAGCCCGAGGTCGTCGCCTCTGGTGGCGGCGAGGAGGAGGAGCCAATGGACACGGGGTCCCCTACGCCTACGCCTTCAGCTCCTACACCAGTGGCGGTACCGATCCCGCAGGCTGCCGCTCCAGTTCCACCTGCGCCTGCACCACCTGCACCACCTGCACCTGCACCACCTGCGCCTGCACCCCACGCGTCGACGGGTTCAGCACCGACGCCTCAGTACCCTCAGGTTGTTCCGGAGATGGGATGGACCTCCAGGAACAAGTTCATGGAGGCGGACGAGGACGCTCACTACCACACTCTGCTCACGGGTGTGTTGGCGAGCTATTACCCGGAGTTTGCCGCCACCGTCCGCTACCTTTGCTCGGAGCACAAGCACCCGTTGGAGAACACCTACTGGAAGGCCGAGGTGATCATTACAGCTCGGAACAACGTCGACAACTCGGACGAGGTGGAGTCCATCCACGAGAGCCGGGTTAGACGTGCTTCCGCCTACGAGAGCATGGAGGATGCAGCTCAGGCCGCGTACTTTCACTACCATGGCCGCCGTTTTGAGGCTATGCAGGAGGACAGGTACCGGTTCCTTCCCCGCAACGACCCAGATGGCAAGACATGGCATGTCCTGGCACCTCCTGCCGGCGACCCTACCCTGGATACGACTGTGAGACACGTAAGTGCCATTCAGGAGATGAATGGGGCACTGAGACAGGAGCTGCGTGTTGCGCAGCAGGCGGGGAAGCGCCTCCAGCGTCAGGTGGATGAGCTGTGTGGTCAGCTTGGACAGCCACCCATCTACAAGAAGAAGCCCCGCAAGTTCGTTCTCCAGGATAGAGCTCCTTAGATTTCCCAGTACTTTCTAGATTGACGCTAGCACGAGTATTTCAGTAATGTGTGGCATGTGAACTTTAGTGAGTTGCTGTTTGTGTTGATGAACATTTATGATTTGGAGTTTTGTTTGATTGTGGAAACATGTGGGCCTGTCCGCATGTTTCTAAATCTTAATCTTAGAAGTAATGTTGTTTAATTTCGAGGTTGGGTTACTTTATCTTGTCTCAGTCATACTGTTTCTGGAGCAGTCTGTGATGCTTATTCAGTATCTCATTATCGGTTCAGTCAAAAATTACGAAATTTTTATGGTGAAAACTAGACTGCTATATCTTTCATCTCCAACTGGAATCACCTCATTATCTATTCGGATCTGTGAGATATGTCCGTTTTAATCTGCTGTACCTGCGCAGACTGAGAACCAGAGCAGAACCTGATAAATCATAATTTTGATTATGTTACTGTTGGAATCAGTGAATGTGGTCTGAATAAAGTTTGTAGAGAATTTCTTAACCTTTCCAACGATGTATACCATATTCCTTTTTGGACCTGTAGGTTCTGAGATAAGCACGGATTACTGACCTGCTGAGTTTGAAACTTGTCCAGAAAACTGCTAGACTTGTTTTTATTCATTATAAGCGATGAATAATTATTTTTGGAAGATCACTAAAAGCCATGAATCTTTGTTGGAAGCAGATGGACGCCGAAGGAGCAGCCGCTGGTCGTGGACGTGGCCGTGGCCGTGGTCGTGGCCGTGGACGTGGTGTACCTGAGAATCCACCACCACCACCGCCGCCGATGACTATTGAGCAGCTTATGGGTATGCAAGCTAATTTGATGCAAGCCATGATGAACCGTATGAACAATGAACCAGTAGCAGCACCACCGCCGGTTCAAGTCCGTGACAAGCGAGGGGAGTTCTTGAAAGGACGCCCTCCGGTGTTCACCCATGCCTCTGATCCACTGGAGGCAGACGACTGGTTAAAAGCAGTCGAGAAGCAGCTGAACATTGCCCAATGCAGCGACCTGGAGAAAGTGTTGTACGCATCAGGTCAGCTGCAAGGACCTGCACAGGAGTGGTGGGAGTCCTATCAATATGGACGCCCGAACAATGCTCCGCCAGTCACCTGGAAGGAGTTTACGGAAGGGTTCAGGTCCCATCATATTCCAGAGGGCCTGATAGAACTAAAAGCAGAAGAGTTTCGGTCTCTCAAGCAGGGATCAATGTCAGTCAGTGAGTATCGTGACAAGTTTGCACAACTGTCACGATATGCTCCATATGAGGTGGCCAGGGACTCTGACAAGCAGCGTCTCTTCCTGAAGGGTCTGTATGATGGACTGCAGCTGCAGCTGATGAGCAACACCTACCCTTGCTTCCAAGAATTGGTGAACCGCGCTATTGTCATCGACAACAAGCGCAAGGAGATGGATGCAAAGAAGAGAAAGCTCCAGGGGCAGCCGTCGGGCAGCAACACTCGCCCACGTGCGTACCCTCAGCAGGGATTCCCTCAGCGCAGTCAAGGACCACAGAATCAGTGGAACCGTGGTCAGTTTCCTCAGCGTCCCCAGTACTACCAGCAGCACAATCACCAAAACCAACAACGTCCCCAGCAACAGTATGGCAACCAGAATCAGCAACGCCCCCAGCATCAGGTCAGCAATCAGGCACCACGCCAAGGAGTGCCCAATAATGCTCCTGGCAAGAGTGCAGCACCCAGCGGCAATCCCAATGCCTGTTACCGCTGCGGAGAGGTGGGACACTATGCCTACCAGTGCCCCAAGAAGCAGAATCCACCAGCCCAGCAAAATCAGAACAACAATCAGAGGCCTGCTCAACCTCCGTTCTCTGGGAAAGTAAACCATGTGTCCACTGACACAGCTCAGGAAGCACCTGAGGTTATGATGGGTACGTTCAACATCAACTCCATCCCCGCTACAGTACTGTTTGATTCTGGTGCTTCACATTCTTTTATCTCCCAAGCTTTTGTTAGAGTGCATAGCATCCCACTTTGTGCACTGAAAAATTCCATGCTAGTAAATTCACCGGGAGGCACCATGCCAGCTAATTACTGGAGCCCCTCCACTAGTATATCTCTAAGGGGGGTAGATTTCAAGGTGAAACCTATTGTGCTAAGAACCATGGGAATTGACCTCATACTTGGTATGGATTGGATGAAGCAGCATGGGGCAGTAATACAGTGTCAAGAAAGGGCTGTGGTGGTGACATCACCAGGTGGGGATAGAATAAGTGTGGATGTGGCAGTGCAGCCTCAGCCGACTGCTACAGTGAATCAGTTGAGTGGTGGTAATCAAGAAGACCAGGTGGTGGACGAGTTCCCCGATGTTTTCCCGGATGAGTTGCCAGGTATGCCACCAGACCGAGACATTGAATTTCTTATTGAGCTTTTACCTGGAACTGCACCCATAGCAAAAAGACCATATAGAATGGGGGTAAATGAATTAGAGGAACTTAAGAAACAGCTTAAGGAATTGCAAGAAAAAGGGTTTATTCGTCCTAGTTCTTCACCATGGGGTGCACCAGTAATCTTTGTTGATAAGAAAGATGGCACTAGGAGGATGTGTGTGGATTATCGGTCATTAAATGAAGTCACTATTAAAAACAAGTACCCATTGCCTAGAATAGATGACTTATTTGACCAATTGAAAGGAGCATGTGTATTCTCCAAAATTGACCTTCGATCTGGCTATCACCAGTTGAAAATCCGTGCAACTGACATACCTAAGACAGCTTTTACCACAAGGTATGGCTTGTATGAGTATACAGTCATGTCATTTGGGCTGACCAATGCACCTGCATACTTCATGTATATGATGAACAAGGTGTTCATGGAGTATTTGGATAAGTTCGTGGTAGTGTTCATTGATGATATATTAATCTTCTCCAAAACCAAAGAAGAACATGCTGAACACTTGAGGCTGGTCTTGCAAAAGCTTAGAGAGAATAAATTGTATGCCAAGAAAAGCAAGTGTGAGTTTTGGTTGGATGAGGTCTCATTTTTGGGACATGTGGTCTCTAACGGTGGAATAGCCGTAGACCCCAGTAAAGTGCAGGATGTGCTAAATTGGAAGCCTCCAACCAATGCTAGTGAGATCCGTAGCTTTTTGGGACTAGCTGGTTATTATAGGAGATTTATTGAAGGTTTCTCTAAGTTAGCAAAGCCCATGACAGCCCTACTAGAGAAGAGTGCCAAATTTATTTGGTCAGATAAGTGTCAAGAAAATTTTGAGGAGCTAAAGAAAAGGTTGACCACAGCCCCCGTGTTGACCTTACCAGATCTGAGCAAAACCTTCTCTATTTATTGCGATGCATCTCGCCTAGGCCTTGGCTGTGTGCTTATGCAAGAAGGAAGAGTAGTGGCGTACGCATCCAGGCAGTTGAGAAAACATGAGCTGAACTATCCTACTCATGATTTGGAGCTAGCTGCCGTGGTTCATGCTCTGAAGATTTGGAGGCATTATCTAATTGGACATAGGTGTGATATTTATACGGATCACAAAAGTTTGAAGTATATTTTCACACAGTCAGACCTGAACCTAAGGCAACGCCGCTGGCTAGAATTAATAAAGGATTATGACCTGGAAGTGCATTACCATCCCGGGAAGGCAAACGTTGTTGCCGATGCACTTAGCCGAAAGAGTTATGCCAATGGGCTGCAATTGACCTTCATTCCCACAGAGTTGCTAGCTGAAATAGCGCATCTCAATTTGGGTTTAGTGAACAACACTGTTGAATTGGAGTTAGAGCCCACCTTAGAGCAAGAAATCCGCAAAGGTCAGTTGGAAGATGAGAAACTAAAAGAAATTTCAGAGAATGTAGTGCTTGGAAAAGCACCGGGTTTCAAGTTAGACGAAAATGGTACACTATGGTTTGGGAAGAGAATATGTGTGCCAGAAGTGAAATCCATCCGAGATGCAATCCTGCGTGAAGCACATGACTCTGCATATTCAATTCACCCCGGAAGCACCAAGATGTATCTAGATCTTAAAGAAAAATATTGGTGGTATGGATTAAAGAGAGATGTGGCAGAGTATGTAGCGTTATGTGATACTTGTCAGAGGGTGAAAGCCGAGCACCAAAGACCTGCAGGGTTGTTGCAGCCAATGCAAGTGCCCGAGTGGAAATGGGAAGAAGTAGGTATGGATTTCATCACTGGATTGCCCCGCACCCAGCGTGGGTATGATTCAATTTGGGTAATAGTGGATCGACTCACTAAAGTTGCTCACTTTTTGCCCGTTAAGACCAACTATGATGGTGCAAAGTTGGCAAAGTTATATATGGATAGAATCGTGAGTCTGCACGGAGTTCCGAAGAAGATCGTGTCTGATCGGGGTACACAGTTCACATCTCAGTTTTGGCATAAAGTACATGAATCATTGGGAACAAAGTTGAACTTTAGTTCCGCGTATCATCCCCAAACTGATGGGCAGACTGAAAGAGTAAATCAGATTCTAGAAGACATGTTGAGAGCGTGTGCGTTACAGTATGGTACCAGTTGGGATACTAGTTTACCATATGCTGAATTTTCATATAATAATAGTTACCAGAAAAGTCTTGATATGGCACCGTTTGAAGCATTGTATGGGCGGAAATGTAGAACACCTCTGTTTTGGAATCAGACTGGCGAGAGTCAAGTATTTGGACCTGATGTTCTCAGAGATGCAGAGGAAAAAGTGCGGAAAATACGGGACAACTTGAGAGTAGCCCAGTCCCGGCAAAAGAGTTATGATGATACTAGAAGAAGAGAATTGGCATTCGAGATAGGCGACTATGTGTATTTGAAGGTGTCACCTATGAGAAGTGTCAGGAGGTTTAATATGAAGGGAAAATTGGCACCGAGGTACGTTGGACCGTTCAGAATTCTTAGGAGACGTGGAGAAGTGGCCTATCAGTTAGAGTTGCCTGCGAGTACGTCGGGTATTCATGATGTGTTCCATGTGTCGCAACTGAAGAAATGTTTGCGAGTGCCTGAGGAACAAATTCCATTGGAGGAACTCACAGTTGAAGGAGATCTAACTTATGAGGAATATCCAATCAAGATCTTAGAAACGGCGGAAAGAGTCACCCGGAGTCGGGTTATAAAGATGTGCAAAGTGCAGTGGCACCGATATAAAGAAGAAGAAGCCACTTGGGAAAGAGAAGATGAGCTGAGACAATCTTATCCGTATCTCTTTGAGTAAGCACCATCTCAATCTCGAGGACGAGATTATTTTTAAGGGGGGTAGAATTGTAACACCCAAAAATTTTGTTTCTTTTAAATAGATGAAATGAATTTAAATGAATTTATTTTGTGAGCATTTTCACTATAGGAAAATAAATAAATTTGGAGAAATTAAAATTTGTTATAAACTTAGAGAAATGTTTATGTTGCATTCATGCCGGAGCATTTCTTTTGTGATGATTGATTGGAAAACAAAGTGATTCTTTTATTTTCTTTTTCCTGCTCAAAATCTCAATGGAAAAAAATTA
>NC_012878.2:42768983-42772065 GCF_000003195.3 Sorghum bicolor
AAACGTATTATCCGTCGGTTAGGTCAAAATACGCTTTCAGGAAATTACAGAATTGCCACTGAACTTGTTTTGGCCATAGAATATTTGTTATAGCTCCGATTTGACCCGTTCGAATTGCGTTAGATTCGTAGTTAAATTCTCTACATGATAGTACTGCTGTTTCTGTAGTTTGCCACTTTTTATTTTCAGGGTTAGGTTTAATTAATTAATTGCCTATAGGAAATCGCCGAAAAAGTCGTAACTTGGTCGTTTTAGCTCCGATTTTCGTGATCTTCGTATCTATGTGGTCGTAGCGAATCGTAGGTTCTGTTTTTAATTATTTTATTTCATTGTTGATCTGTTGGTGTATTGTTCTAATTAAATGATTGTTTGCTTGTATGAATGAACCTGGATGCGTGTTGTTGTGTGGTACCGATCGAGCGCAGACGGTGACGTGTCCGCGGGTGATCCATTTTACTACGAGGAGCAGCAGGACCAGCAGCAGTTCCCCTTCACTGAAGGCAAGTATAACATGGGTTTCCCTTGTACACCTATTCACTTAATTAATTACGCATCTGCATGTGTCTAATTTGGTAACCCTAAGGACATCCTAGCTACCTGACTATATATTTATGACACCTATGGGTAGAATGCATGTGGGTAGCTTTGCTAGTGCTTTAATTAATTGAGAATTTATTATCACTCTGACTTTAATGAATATGATGATAAATGTTGGGAAAAAGGGCTATGGTGCAATTGACTTCGGTCGAGTTGACCTAGACCCTCCGTAAGGACTTCTCTGTAAGCGACAATCTGGGACTTACAGTGCAACCGTGATGGTTATATGGCTCTAACTTTAGCTCAGTAATAGGATCTCATCTAGCTGGTTAGAGGTTACCCGAAAGGGCGCAAGAGGGGCTTGCCACTTTGGGAATAGAACTGCTTCTGTTCCTATGTGTATAGCCGTGATGGAAATGTGCCATAGGAAAGGGGGGTTCTCTATATCTGCCTGCCGAGGAAACCTCGCGGCCCTAACTGGTTAGACGTGGCCTATGGAAGGCTTCATAGTGTTCCCTGCCCGCTCACCTTGGTAGTGTTAGTGGGTCTTGCAAACTCCGGGCATATGGGTAACACGACTTACGGGAAAAGTGCACACCTCTGCGCAGAGTTTGATCAAACTGGTATACTAGCCGTGCTCTCGGACATGAGCGGCCTTGGACCCTTACAGAATAGTTGGGTGTGGATGGTTATGGGGAATAACTAATGAAAATCTGACGCATTGATCGTGATGATTAATGTGGTTTAACCGTGATGGTGATAGTGTTAGCTGTGAAGGTTAACGGTGTTATTATCATGTACTCATTTGGGCTAATTGGGAGCTTAAGCATAATTGATGATTAAATAGGATTAAAACATTGACCAATTAAAATGCTAACTGCAGTAGCCAGTGTCTGACCTCTTTGAGCCGCATAAATTCCTATGTTATGCTTGCGGAGTACGAGATGTACTCACGCTTGTCTTATCTGCACTTGTCTTTTGATCTCCTCGTTCATTCTCTCTTCAAGCGCTTTCTCTCGCGCTATCGCTTCACGAGCTGCTTCGCGTGACTCAATCACCATTGCCTCCAACCTATGCAACCGCTCTGCTTCCTCTTCCTTCTTTCGTTGGCGGCTTCTATAAGTCGGTCTATCTTTAGGGAAGCCATGCTCCCATGATATCTCCCCATAGCCTCTGGTTCGCCCACCATGTTCAGCAGTCTCCAGGGCGTATGTCGGCTCATCCTTTTCTCTATTTGGCTGCCAGGTGCCGCTTTCAACTAATCCTCTAGCATAAGCCATTCTCTGTCCTACTCTCTCTCGAGCTTTTCGCCGTACACTATCTTTCCGGTCTCTAGGTCTATGGTTTCCCCATGACCAAAGAACCAATACTTGGCGCGCTCGGGCCAGTGCATTGATTCTGGTTCGATCCCTCTCCCAAGAATCTCCTGTTCTAGCTTTTGCCACTTAGGAATAGCAGTCCTGTAGCCACCTGAACCCAAGTGATGGTGGTATTGCTTTTGTTTAGCATTTTCTTGATTCTTGATCATCCGTGCCTGACCCTCTTCTGAGTTCTTAAACTCTACGAACTCATCCCAAAAAGGCCTCAACTTGACGTAGGCCTTGTTGGTGAAATCTGGTGTCCGGCCTTGTGCAACAAAAGTCTTGTATAATGTCTTCTTCCAAGCCTGAAATTGTTTGGCCATCTTCTGCATAGCCCAGATTTTAACCTTCTCCTTCAAAGCTTCATCCTGTGTATCGAGCGTGAAATGTTGAAGGATATCTTGCCAAATCAATTCCTTGTCACGATCTGAGACAAAACTAATATTAGGGTTATCTTTCCGTTGCCTCCATTCACGAGCACTGACCGGGAGCCTGTCCCTTACAAGGTAGCCACAGTGCGCAATAAATTTTTTAGAATTAGCTCCAAGTACTTGTCCTGTACCCTCATCGAATTCCGACAGAATGTACCGACCCTCCAACGGCTTCTTCGGGCCGCGCACTTTTCTACTCTTCTTAGAAGTTGTCGCCGATTTAGAGGGCTACACAAACAAGTATAAATATATTAGTATAAATGTCATTTATTTTAATTTCATATATATACATATATACTAGATTGTAGATAGACCTGATCAGGAATGTCTCCCACAAGTTCTTCATAATCAACAAAGTACTGACTCCCATCATCTTCGCCTTGGGGATCTGGATTGGCACCGCTGTTGATTAGGTCCATCATTGCATCATCCATGTTGTCATTCGGATTGGCCATTTCTGCAAATTTAATCAAGTGTTAAAACTTAGACAATATTCGATACAACAACTAAGATAAATTACATCATATAAATTATATAATACAAAAGATAAATTATAAAAAAAAATTATACATCTCATCTCAATATCTATCCCCACAAACTAATTACAACATAGGATAAATTATATCATATAAATTATATAATACAAAAGATAAATTATAAAATAGAAATTATACATCTCATCTCAATATCTATCCCCACAAACTAATTACAACATAGGATAAATTATATCATATAAATTATATAATACAAAAG
>NC_012878.2:42772165-42772243 GCF_000003195.3 Sorghum bicolor
TAGAAATTATACATCTCATCTCAATATCTATCCCCACAAACTAATTACAAAATAGGATAAATTATATCATATAAACTA